>NC_051453.1:12637545-12654107 GCF_001649575.2 Kryptolebias marmoratus | reverse complement strand
CCTGCTGCTTAAGTACTGGCTGGTCTAATCAGTGGGAAACTGGAACACCTGTGGAAGAATGATTAGTGGCTCTGCCCACAAGGCAGAGCCAAACCCAGATCCTCACAACTACTGGTTGCCAGAACAACATTTTGGTGAAAGTTAATGCTGAGGTAGGAAATCTAAACTGGATTATTTCAAAGTTGTCATACTTACTGTATATGTTTCATTTGTGACTAATATCATACAACATTGTCACACTACATTTCTTTTCCAAATTAAAACTAGCATTCATTATAGAAATGCATATTGCCTGCTGCTTCAACACCAGAGTTTTAAACAAAGCTCTCCCAGAGTTGACTGTAAAAGTTAATGGTTAAGTTTAAAGCAAAAATACTGCACAGGTTGTAGCACACCGAGTATGTGTTGTGGATGATGCTCAGCTGCTACCAGACCAAAGTTTAGCTTGATTACTGGCTTCAATATATCCATGTTTTTGTTTGTTAAGGTTGCTTAGCTGTGGCAGCCATCTTGATTCCAAAACCTAATCGGTTGTAGATGTGCACCCAGTGATTATTTTCTGAGAGTTATATTATATATAACTTGTTCAGTGGTACACAATAACACAATTTCTTTTTATGGCGTTGGCCTTTTTTAAAGTCTATGATAAAAACAAAACTAAGATGATGGTTTTTTTAAAGCTCTCTTTAAAGCTGTGAATTTCTTGTTTTGATGAATAGTATGTTCGTATCCTTCTTTCATCAAATGTTAATTGCAAAGTAAATTGGCTGTCTTTACTCTTTGTGCAAAACAGTAAAATCTCTTCAAGAGGCAAACGTTAGCAAGTGAATATATGCGCCCAGCAGAGTAATATCATAGTGATTTGTGTGTATTATGACTTTATCTGTGTAGGAAAATAATGACAAACTAGTTTGAAAATTAACAACAGACCTTTGTGTGTGGAGTTTTCATGTACTTCAATTGCCTGCATAGTTTTTTGTGTGTGTTTTATTTATTTTTGACAGGTACTCCAATACGTTCTCATTCAAAAACTATTTGCTAATTACTTTTGTATACCATAAATGTTATAAGATCTTAAGTCAGTTAAAACAACATAATTGTGTTTTTTGTCATTAAGCCCTTATTTAACTGACCTAATTGCAATATCTGCATACTTCAGCCTCTCTGCTGAAACCTATTACAGATTTCACTGACTGAAAAGTAGAAAAGTCATCAGTACGAAATGGCTACAAAAGAATAAATGACAAAATGAATAACTCCAAACAGATGTGGGAGGTCCACTCTCCTTCTCATATCTACTTTAAAGATCCCCAGTGACATCTGGATTTAGTACCAAAGTAATAACTACTGTATTAGACATTTTATCAGCACTTATATTTGGAAATTATTATGAGCAGATGGTACAGCGAGGCATATATATACCCCAGGTCACTCTTTATTGGATGTGCATTGTCTTTATTACTTAAGTATATTTTCGGTAACATTTTTGGCAATAGATGAAGACAAAATTTAATGCTTCGACACAAAACAGTAATTCATTAATAAATAAAAAGTCATAATTTCTGTGTGCATCGTTAGTGTGTCTTTTCAGGTTTTAATAACTAGCCATTAACATGAGAAAATAAGACACTGTATTATACTTTAATGGGGCCATGAATGGAACTGCAAATGTTGACCACATAAAAGTTAGCATCTGCATGGGCGTACCAACAACCGAAACCACACACAGTGTCTGCCCAAAGTTTTCTCAACATTCTGGAGGCGCTGCATGCTTTGGATTACCAAAGCACATAGAGTGGATTATCCAATCCAATACACAGCAAAAACTCAGCAAAAAAAACAACAAATTTGACCTCTATATGAATACAGTGGGGAATCTTCTGGTGCATTTAGAGAAAGATGTTTGCTGGCAGGAAATTGGTGGGTGATTTTACCCTATTTTTGTGTTTTGTTTCACTCACTCAACAATATTGCAAGGATGTCTAAACAAATGTGGTACTGATGTCAAAACCAAAACATTGATTAATTAAGGAATCCTTGAAAGAATAAAATTTGTTCAGTGATTTATGAGATATTTCTCTGTGATATATGAATGCCACCTTGGAGTATTTGTTGTCTCTCAAACAGAAGATCTTCCACTGAGAGGTACATCACCTGTGAAAGGCAACTGCACAGTTCAGACCTTCATTCATAAAAAATAAAAATAAAAAATTGGCATAAATGCACATTTATCTCAAAGATTGTATAGGTTATTCAACATCTTTATCACATGTTCCTACTCTGAAAATCTCTGTGTAAGAACCAGTATAAAGTAAAACACTCAGGCTTTCATTGCTTGATGCCTGTTTTTATTAAGCCTGTGGATATTTTATGGTCGAGCGGAATGAGTTTCATTGGCTAAATGCAGTGTGTTGTTTTAGGACTCGTGCAGCTTCTCAATTAGAGCAGTCATTTTGGTCTACACCTCATTCTGCAAACCATAAAGAGCAAAACCTCAGAGAATGTGCATGTGTAAGCTTTGTGTGGAATAACAATGACACAAGAATAGAAGCAGTAATCTGAGGAAAGGAAAACTTCTTTTTTAAATAGGGAGAAGAACGGACAGATCAAAAGACTTGGGCGAAACACAAGAGCCTTTTTCATTATTCCCATGGTTGGACCCTTCACAGACGGAACAACTTTTTCTTTCTCACTTTCTCGCACGCACACACAGCCATTAACACACGCACAGGTCGGCGATCGTGCTGACCACCCAGCCAGTGCCCTCCGGGCTCCACCTCTTCCCTCACTCTGAGGCACTTTTAGCTGAGAAAAACTACACCCTTCACTTCCTTTCCCTCCATCCTTACCTAGTCCGTCTCTTCTACACCCCCCTCCCTCTCTCAGTGCTCCTATTCATGTTGTAACAACTCGTAAATGAAGGAGACTTTGACCCCCCTGAGTAAAAAGTTCCCAATCGCCTTCGATAATCTGCTGTGCGTAGGAGTGGGTTATAGTTACTCTCACCATGTTCTGACATCCTGTTCAAAGTCTCACTGTAAATATCCAAGGTACTAAAAGGAATTTTATTAAAACAAACTGCTGACTTGTGTTTATAATATTTTACAAATATTTTGAATGCCTTACAAAATGTGACCAAATCTATAAAATATTTTATTCAGAATGATATAAAAAAACTCCCAAATCCTATATTACACTTAAATTTACAGGCATGAACCCAATATTTTAAACATGAACATTTTCATACATATAACAACATTTGTACACTTTATAGTGACAAAAATCAATGAAACCTAAAGTTAGTTGCAAAGACCATTTCAAGTCTTTGTACACTGTCAATAAAAGCCCCTTTAAATTGACACTAAAAGCAAAAAAACCCAACAATACCATCATTAAATTCAATTCAGACAAGTAATGACAATGTTTTAGGTTTAATTTCATTTTAATGTCATCTGTTGATGAGTTGACATTTTCTTCTTCAGCTTATAGAGAGAAAAGAGAAACATAAGAGATAGATTAATATAAAAGAAAATCTGATTATGTAAACAAACATTCATTAAAATTCTTGCTTGTGAAGCCTTTAATCATACAGTCTTTTGTTTTTCAGATTCCAAACTGTTAAAATAGTAGTATATGACATTTAAAGACATGGATAAATTTGTTGATACCCTTACAGTTCATTGAAACAATGCTTCATTTCTTGTGCAAAGTGATTTGTTTAAAAGCAATTGTCTGATGTATATCTGCATGCTTTTGTATGTGATAGAGTAAGCAAAAAATGTGAAAGAAATTATTTGTTGTTTGTTTTACAAAATAGTATGGACAAACAGATTTGTTGGTACCTTTAAAGAGACCAGTAATCTTTGCATTAAAGTTATGTTTCAACCTGTTTGACCTTAACTAGTATCTGAGGTTCCTTCATCAGTCATTCAGTCTATTTATAGGGAACAAACATGTCCTCACTGTGTGCACCACACGGAGAAGAAAAAGAAGATTACAAGATCATCTCCAAGCAGCTTCATGTTCCTCTAACCACAGCTGACAATATTATTAAAAAGCATAGGGTTTATGGGACTATAGCCAGCCTCCTAGGGTGTGGAGGAAACAAAGATAGTGTAGATGGTATTAAAGAGTCAAAGAAAACCATCCAAAACTATGTAAGAAGAACTCCAAAGTCAAGGTTTGTCACTTTCTGATCACACCATCAGCTGCATTTTGAATCATAATGGGCTTTATGGAAGAAGACCCTGGAGGGCTCCACTATTGATGGAAAAACACAAAAAAGACACTGGAATTCAATAAAATACATGTTGACAAATCCCAAAGTTTCTGGCTTTCTGGCCAGTCACATCAGTGGTGTGTTTTTAGATTACTGTGGATGTGTACCAACAGATTTATCTGCATCTGTAAATCAGTATGACATACAAATAGAAAAAAAACACAGTGTCTGTGGTCTATAAATGGAAAGCAGAGACAGCTTTAACATAAGATTAGCTCGACTACTTCTCACAAACAAAAGCATCCTTTACCCTGCTGCTCGGAAATTTTACAACTCAAGTATTGTTATCTAACATTTTCCAATATTATATAAATAGTAGCTGTAAGAAAAACAATGCTGGAATGCCTTTCATACCCCAGCTGGTCATTTTTGTGATGATTACATTTATTTACAGCTGCAGGGTTTGACCAACATTCTTACTTACTGAAGCTATTTTCTCACAGTGGCTCAACATTGTCCTGGTGTACTTCGTTTTGTTCTCTTTTGTCAAGGCGGTGCACAGCTGTAACAAATACACCAAATGTATTCACTTGGTCTCTAGTTGATTCAAAAGCACAATGCTTGTTTTATACATTTTTTTTTGTAATTACAAAGAACATCATTGTTTTAAAGGCACGCTGATCAGCTGTTTTGAGTGCAAGAGGTCTGCAGCGAACAATTCCTAATTTTCCAACCAAAGTTACAAAAACCTTGTAGTTTTATTTTAAGGAATACATTACATAATGTATATAATATATAAATAGTTTCTTCTGTACATTTTTTAGACTCTAACTAGATCAGATTACTTACAGGTATTTCAATCATTCATAAATCAAATTTTACATTATTTTAGCCTTTGTTCTGCTTGTTATAGCTTTAACAATTCAGTTTCAGGTTCTTCAATAAATTCCAGCAAAGTCATTCAGTACTCAGCATTCGTGCAGAATGTTTTTTTTTTTTTTTGTTAGAATCTCGAATTGGATTTCTTTCAGCTAATGTCCCAAAGTGGGGCTGGTAATTAAACTTTCAAATGGCTGACAGTGCCTCACTCACAACCTGGCAGGACCACAGACAGCCAATCAAGAAGAAAGACAGATTTTAAAACGCACAACGAGAGACAAGACAAGTCCAACAGGTATTTGAACAGGCAAAGCCACATGTGGAAGTTCAACCAAGGGAACCAAACAGAGGTCAGAGGTCAGGTGGGATTTGGGTTTCCTGCTTCTAGTCCCCAGTGGACCTGTAGCAAGTACTTCTCACCTCTAAAACTCTTCATCATCATCATCCTTGACCAGATCTGTTCTGTTTAAATCCATCAACTAAAATGCCTGAGTTTCTGTGTTGCTTTAGAATATTGACTGAAGTGCAGTTGCTTTCAGAAGAATTTATGTTGGAAAAACTGACTGCAATGAAGCTTAATCTGATAGTTGTTATAGCATCTTAAGTTATTTTTACAACTATTTTTTTCCTCCACTATTTTTCTTGGGTTTTTGACACACATAGTCCCAAACTATCTGCTTCTTATAATTTAGTTCTGAGCATACTGTTAAAACAGTTGCAAGTGTGGGTTTCCCATACATGTTCAACATATGTGTACTCTTCATGCATGCCATTGTTTACTCAAGTCTAGATGCCTTTGTGTGTGAGTGAGTGTGTGTGTGAGTGTTCATGGGCCACTGCAGCCCTCTTTATAAACACATCAGTTGGGCTGACAGTGCACAACAGGAGGGAGAAAGAGCCCTGAGACAGCCCGGGACAGAGGGCTCGTAAAAAATCACTTCTAATTTATTTCCCTCCAAATTGGAAAGTGCACGCTCACACCTGACTAAATCATCACGCGTCAACTGGAGACGGCCCCCCACTGCACGCTGACGAAACCCGATCCCAGTTTTGCTGCGCAGGCCCAAGCCAGGCCTGGCAGAAAAAACACAGTGTCACGCTGCATACATACACAATCCTTAATGGCTTTTGCAGATGTGGCCCTCCTGATAGCTCCTCTTAAGCCCGATCACTGTTGCTCCCTAACACTTGACCTATACATTTGATCGGGTTAATGCTAATCATCAAAGCTTTATCATTTTTTGTATTATTTTGCTCTCTTTTAGTTGGTTGTGTGCCCTCCACTCTTCCTCTTTCACCTTCCTCTCTTCATTCTGTTGCTCTCTTTCATTTTCACACTATGGCACTTCTTTTGATCTGCTCTTCCAGTTTACTCATATGTTTTATTTCTTCTTTGTTTCTGTTTATTTCTTTGTTTAAAAAAAATCCATACATTTGTTGTGTTACCTGAAGTGGATCCCCTCAGTTCTGATCTGAAAAACATACAAAGCTTTTGACATGACAGCCATAAACTTGACAAATACAAGCAGCAGGGGTGAACAGCAACATTAGTAGGAACCACCAGAAGCCATGAGGCTGTTTGTGTATGAGACAGGAACTGATTTTTGCAAGATGCAACCATCAGCTGTTGTCAACATGACAGTGAGTTGCAGGAGATCTAAGGAGTACAAAACCGCCACATCACATTTTATAGACAAGCTCTACAAATAAGCCACTGGTGTTTTATGAGAAATATTTTGAGACCATGCAGCAAAAAGCTTAATTTAAACCTTTTCCAATCAGTTGCATTTCTCACAAATATCAAAATTAAATACAGTAATACAATATAGTGACTGGTGGAAGTGTAGCTGCCAGTGTTCTCAATCACTTTACTTCTAGTTGACAACAATAAACTTTAGTTGTGTGCTTCAAAAAGTTAATAATTTAAAAAAGAAACATTACCGATATCAAAGATAAACATAATTGGTTTGGGGACAATTTCTAGCCAACTTGATGTGTTGTTAATGTCGACTTTATCACCATCTACTGGCATGGTTTAAGGTGTTTCAACATTTTTGTTAGAATTTCTCCAACTAATTATGCTAATAGTTAGTCTGGTGTTATGAAAATGGACTAATATTTTGAGACAATATCCATATAAGCTCAGTTTTTTATAAATTCTTGTGTTTAATTTGTTTGCTCCATCATCTTGCATTACATCTAATTGAGTTGTATCAAATCAATCCTCCCATTGAATCACACTGCATTGTGACTGAGGTGAATTATATTGTGTTGAACTGGGATTTTGTAGCTCATGTTATTGTATCAGATTCATGGAAGTGTATTTCTCTATTTTATTTCTGTATCTCCTTTCTTTACTAAGAAAAAGGGTAAAAACACCTGATTTTATTTGAATTTTGTTTGATCAAAGTAGTATACATGGACAAATTACTTTCAGATTTTACTGTGGAAGAATTATGGCACATCTAGGACTTTTAAAAGTCCTTATTAGAGAACAAGGTCAATATTAAGATCTTGAGAAAGGCCCTAAGTGTTTTTCTTTTTTCTTTTTTTTTAGTTTTTTGTTTTTTGATTATTAACATTTTGAGGATCTCCAAGGAAAACATTTGTTTTTGTTTTCCAAATTTCACAAAATAAACCCTTATTTAAAAAAATATATATATTTGAAAAACTCCAAAGTATTTTTTTGCTAACTAAAAACTATCCAGCTGTTGTTTTGCCAACTTCTCAGAGTCTCCATAACTCACTACGACTGAATGACCAGTCATGCGTGTGTATTCAAAACACAGTTTTGACCTCTACCTTCCCACCGCAAATACTGTCCCCAGTCATTATATGATGAAGACTGTGGCTAAGGAGTTTCAAGGCAAACAAAAAAACAAATCTCAGCATGTCATGGAAAAACAAAAAGTGTTGAAAGGGGTTGAGTGAGTGAGAGAAAAAACAACACTGAACAAGTCATAAGTTGCAGATCAAGCAAAACCAGTACTTATCTACAATGTGAACATGAATTTAAAAAACTGCTCCGAAAGAACCAGGATATAAATCTCCATTAAACATAAATTTAACATAAAAAGAAAGAAGAACAAACAAGGACAGACAAACAAACGGATTTTCTAGTATAAATACTTACGAGTCGGTCTTCACTCTTGTGGCTTGCTTTCCAAGGGTTTGTATCGTAAAGGACAAGGCAGAGCAGGCAGATGTCAGGGGAGCAGTTTTCAAAACCACCTCAATTCCTCGAGGTCAGGAGCAGAAGGCAACAGGAAGACCAAGAAACACTTTCCCTTTTATGAATTTGTCCCTTGTTTTTTTTACACAAAGACTTCGCAAAATATGTTAGTAGTCAGCTTATGTGTTGAGGGTCAGCATCAGCTACTACCACACCAGATTTGAGGTCAAAATCTGTAAAATTGACTGAGTTATAGCAATGTTTGTGTTTTTTAGGGTGGGTTGGCTGTGGCAACCATCTTAAATGAGGATGACTTAAAAATGTATCAGTTGCAGATGTACATGATTACTTCATGTAAATTTCATTAAAACGAATATGTGGTTCATAACATATTTTAGTAGCAAACAGACACACACAATGAAAAAAAAAACATTATCACCCACCATTTGCCTTTTGCCACTGAATGATAATAAGTACTGTAAGCCTAAACAACATGAATTTGGAGTTCAGTGGTGAAAACCTAAGCATTTCTTCTTTTAAACAGCTTATTAGTCAGCAGCCTCATTGGTGTAGCACATTTAAGAACATTGCTTCCGTGCAGGCTTCTGTTTTTACGCCTTGCTGTTCACATCATGGTCTCTCTTCTGTTGATGTTCTTTTAACGTGAACAACTTCAGGTCTCCTTCCTATGCCTGCGCCGGTGGTGATGTAGGTCCCCAGAGTGGTGACCAGGCAACCCCCAGCCCAATTCCCTGTCCTCTCATGTGCTAGTGTGAGCATAGAGGCCACTGGCCCAGTCAGCAAACCTCTGAACTCCGTTGCATAATGACAGAGGAAGTCATTCGTCAAGGCAGCGGAGTGGGATGGACCTAAACTCTGTCCCCTTTTCTCACTCTCTTTGAGGGATCTGCTGCTTCCAGTGTGCGAGGTGACGGCGCAGTGGGGCTCAAGTGTTTGTGTAAGCCTAAATGGGTTTGAAAAAGACTGGGGGAGCTTAAAAGTGCATGTGTGTGTGTGTCCCTCCCTAATGATTTATTGTGACAAATGATCAGCCGTGAACAAACAACAAGCAAGCCGCCAGTCTGTGCACACAAACAAACTAACAAACAAACACGCAGGAGGAAGAGGCAGACAAACAGGCCGTCAGGTAAAGTGATGTTCGGGCTTCAAGGTGATCAATCACATTCGACAGGCAGAGATCAGTGGGAGTTTAGTTAGCTGCAATTAGCAACAAACGCTGAATTGCTGTTTACAATAATGTCTGTGTCATGTCTTGCTCGCCAGCATGTGTTTCTGACATGATTGCCGGTCACGAGTGTGTGCGTGTTTCTGAGAGAAGCAAGTGTGTGGGATGTAACCGAAGCCTGGCCGGCACAACACAGCAGCCTGTTCAAAGGCCTGTTTGTATTATTACAGCTTGTCCAGCTGCTCAGGACAGACAAACAAGACTTGGAGCTCGGAGCTACAAAACACAGGCCTCCCACCTCAGCGCACAAACCCCTGTGGTCCAGCCCAGCCCAGCGCTGTGGCCCAGAAATAGACAAACAGACGCCTACAAATAGACAAACTGCCAAGGCATGAGAGGAAGTTTTGTCAGAAAGAGATGAGGAATGAATGCAAATTCACATCGACATCAAAAGGAGTCTGTTTCCTTGTGTTGGTGCTTTCGGTGACTGTGAAAAAAAATTGGCCATCTGAGACATTTCTGCTCAGTTTCTATCAAGCTTATCTTTGTATATCAGCCTGATTTATTGCTCATATTTGCCTTTAATGGACAAGAGAAGCCTGTGATCCAGAACTTTGTTTTCAACTTGATTATGTTTATTTATTTAAAATAGATATAGAATACTTAGGTCAACATTTGCACAGTGAGTGCCAGTATACCCCTTCCCCCCCTCCCTGCCCCATTCTCCCCCCATGAAAGTACCTATAAGTTTCTAAAGCGCAGTGTAATGAGTAATGTTACCTCCTGTCAAAATATTGTGTCTCCAATCCACATTTGCTTTTTAAATCTCATATACTTCTCAGAGCAATCGCCCCTCAAAACAAAATACAGTCTTATGCACACAGTGATGGACTCAGAGAGCTGATGAAAATTAATGCCTGTGTTTTTAGTGCAGACTTTTTGCAGACGATATTTCTTCTGGGTTGTGTACTCAGTGCGCACTTAGCTGCCCTCTGAACGGCTCTCTCCTCTGGAGATCTCCCCAAATGGATCTGATGGTGGTGATTAAGATCAGAGTAAGCTAACACTCTCGCTCCCTCACGCCTCCTCTGCTCCTCGGCTCTTTCCTGTCCGTCTCATCCCCATGCCCGGCGCTTCCTCCCCTGCACCCCACTGTCCTCATCACTCCACATCCATCCTCCCCACTCCTCCATTCCTCATCTGTCTTGCTCTCCTTCCTCCTCCTCCTCCTCCTCCTTTCTCCTCCTGCTCCTGCTCCCTCTCTGACTCAGGGTCCCTGTGTGCCTGTATGTAACATCAGTAAAGCTGTCAGGCAGCCAGGCCAAAGTAAACAGCCCAGTACTGGGTTCAGGGGTGACGGGGGCCGAGATGTTTTTCCTCAGGAACCTTGGGACCCCTGGAGGCTTCTGACTGGGGCCAGGGAGGGGCCAAGGGGGGAAGACAATCCCCTAAGTTGCCCCTACAAGAACACACACTACCCGTTCTATCTTTTTCACCCCCACTTTAGATCACCATCTTCATTCTTACTTTCTCCTCATGCTTCTGATGTTGGCGTTTTTCTGCATCTGCATTCAGCAAAACCGTTCAGTTATATCTACAACAAAGAAAGAAATAATGAAACTGGGGAAAGGAAAGGAGGGGAAAAAGTGACTGAAAGGTAGGGAAACAAAGCTTAAGAAAGAGAAGGGTGAGAATATGAAAAGGGCAAACGAGAAAGGAGATAGGTGTGAAGTGATATCCTTCACCCAGTCATGACCCCTCTCAGCTCCAGCGAGCTGCTCCCTCTGAGGTAGGCAGAAGGAGAAAAAGATGGGGGACATCCAGAGGTTGCAAATCAGAAGTAACACTAAAAAAAAAAATTTAAAAAAAGCAGCGAATTGGAGCTGGGAGAGAGAAAAAATTAAGAATGCGGAAGTTCAAATAGGAGCAATAACAGTTTAACAAAAATGTACTTTAAAAAAATGGTAATAAGAGTTTAAAGTGAGAAAATCGAATGAGAAATGGAAGCTGCAGTTCAGTGCACACAGGAGTTGCCTGGGCCAAAAAAAAATCAATTTGGGTATAAAGGACTCAAGGGAACTGAAAAAAGAGGAAGGCAAAAGTGCAAGGAGGAAGAAGAGGACCATTACCTGTTTGGTTGTTATATCCATTGACCACCGCTAAAGTAGAAACATAAAAGAAAGACCATTTTCTGGTAGTTTCCTGACATCACATATGGCACAAAGACAATAAACATGGCAAAATGCTCAAGTACCTAATAATTGGATTTTTTGGTCAAGGTTCAGCATTTCTGCTAGAGAGGTGGTACCCAAATTTTGCTGCTTTTGGACCGCAACATAAAAAGAGCAGAGACTTGCAATTACTTATTAGTATGCACACATTGCTAATAAGGCACTGCACAAAAAGCCTCATTAGCCATTATTTTATTTTGTATATCAACTTATGACAACTGTTTTTATCTCTTTGTAACAGTTAATTTGTTCTTGACAATCCTTCTTTAGTTATTTTGATTTCTGTAGATCTTCTCTAGACGCCCCATTGGGTGTTTCATGATCCATTTTGGAGTCCTGACCTCTGTGGTAACCAGTTGAGAACCAGAATCTAACATTCCTGCGTGCACGCCGACTTAACTCACCTCTCAGTAAAGTCTTCATTTTCACGCTCCAGTTTTGCTTCAGAACTGTAATTAAAGGTTTCTTCCGCTTCTCATCTGTTGTTCTTCCTCTTCCTGTTTCCCAGCAGGCCTCGGTCTTCCTGTTGCTGCTCCTCATCAATCCCACAGCACCACAATGGGGTGTGACAGCGCACTGACAGGGCCGTGACAAGCCTGCCACCCGGACAGGCCGTCCCAGCCAGCCAGCCAGCCGGCCGGCTCACAATATGAGCAAAGACAAACAGACATGAACACCGACACTTCACCTCCCTCCTCCTCCTTAAACCTCGATGGCGCCTGGTTGTGTGGCCAGCGTCCTTCTACCTTTATGATCCCACTCTATAAACCATAGCGACTGTCTGCGTCTGTCTGCCATTTGGATCAGATCATCACAATCAGACAGCAGAGACTCTGCAGTGGGATTTTAAGAATGTCAGCCTTCTGATCTGTCCACCACTTGACCGCCTAAAGACTTTTAACAGCGTCTATGGGCTAAAAATAATAGAAGTATTCATTTATAGTTATTTACACAAACATGTAAATATTTTTTAACTTTAAATGTAAAATTATATCATTTTATTTGTATAAACACATCTAATTTTAGTCCCTTTTCAGCAAGTTGAAGCTTCTTTTGCAAAGAAAATTTAAAATTTCTTTTAAAATTCTTGACTTTTACACCAAAAAGCCATCCTATGAACTTCACAAAAGGAATATGCTAAATATCTTGTGAATTACTTTGCAACTTTTAATGAAACTTGCATTTACTCACATTTATTCTAAGCACTAACAAGTTGCACAACTTTTTTGCAGAACTGTCAAACCGCTGACGTTACAAAAAGTTGCAACTGAGTAAGAAGTGAAGGTTTTTATTTATTTATTTTGTTAAATAGGACAGCATGAGTTTGTGTAACTAAAATTTGTTTAGTTAAAGAGCAAACATTAAAACGTTGCATCGTTTTAATGTTTTAGAATATAATAATGTTGTCTGTTTATAAAAAAAGGTTTCAAAACCTTGTTATATTAATATGCATCTCAAAATTAAAAGTAAAGCCTTCCATTAATTAAGTATTTTGCTCTTGTGAAATATTGTGAAGTACTTGTCTAAAATATTACCAAATTAAAGTTCTCATGTAAACTACCTAAGAACTGTTAATTATGTGCTCTGTTTTACTAAGTGTGCGCACTTTCCTCCACTGTTGGCTAACAAGCAGGAGACATTTTAAGCATGCCGAGCTTTCTTTGTTTTTACACTTTGATCCCCCACCTTCACCGACAAATGATCACGTGAGAAAAGCGAGTCCAAAGAGTGCCACCACCGTCAAGTTTTAAAGTGTGAAATGTGTCAGAAATGTAATATTTGGTGTATAATTATGTGTTGTTGGTGGTCTTTGAAGTTTAGTTTGTGCTGTCTGTCTGTTGCTCGCTCTCTCTTTCGCTCACAGACACACACAAACACGCACACACTCCCCCTACTCTTGATCTACTTAGATCTGCAACATCTAACTGCCACTTAACCTCACTTTCTCTACTTACCCATCTGCTCGCCCCTTCAGCTTCCAATCCATCATGCAGCCGCGCCTCCATCCCCGTGAAATGACTCTACTAGTCATGAACATCATTAACTCCATGGTACACACAGACACACACAAACACAGACACACACGTGATCAGATGTCTCTTTACCTCTACTTAGAGTGCAATCTCGAGCTACTCAACCCTGCATCAGCCCCTCGCCGTGCAGGCTGTTGTTTCTCTGCTCTGATTTCCCTTCTTTATGTGTGACATTTCTCCTCGGCGAGGGGGCCTCAGAGTGGCCTTATCATCTTTTTGGCCTTTTCATTTGGCCTGCCTTTGAACCGGGAGGCTTTCTGTGACCTCGCTCGCAATCACACGTAGAAACACGCTTTGACACACAGATGCACTCACAGATATAATGATACACCCCATTTATGAAACATCAGTGCTAATTAAACTTCAACAGCCCAGACACAGTATAAAGAACACACATTTTAGGGTAAAAAAAACCACAATGCTTTTAAAACATTAATTGTTATAAATAAGTAATGATGCAAGGATGAAAATTTCACATACTAGTTGAATACAAGAAAAGGACTTTGCACAGGGATCATATTTTTTGTTTTAAGTCACCCTTTATGTCTTCTCTTTTATGTCTTTGTGTGTATAATGTTGAAAGTACGCACTTTAAATGCTAAGCATGCCAGATATAAAATTTAAATGTTTAAACCTCCTTTAATGCTGACTTACCCCGGCTCAAATGTGCTGGATAAATGGGACTTCTGAATTGTCCGATTGGGTCCACAAATACAATAATTAAAAAGTAAAGAGAATTTTTTGCAACATGTGCCCTGCAGTACATTTTAGGAATAAAGTATGTATTTGTATTTATCCTAATCCATATCTCCCGGTGCCTTAATGCACCCTGCAGGGTACACTCTACCTCTCCAGTGAAGTGGCTGCTCGCAGACTATATTGCTGTTGACTCGATGGTGTTGTTGCTTCTCTGAGCTCCTACAAGCTGAGCAATCTTATAGACTTTTATTGTGTTTGATTGCACAGGTGGCTTTCAGTCAACAGCTCACACAGAGAATGTGTCAGGCCAACTCTGAAACCTGTGTCTTCATTTTTCCGGCTAGGAAACACATTTACAGCAAAATAAGTATATTTCATTTCTGAGCAGAATTTTTAAAACACACTTATGTAAGCGTGAGTTTAAACAGCTCACAAAATAGTGGTTGTTTTTTTTAAAAAGAATGTGTCTGTTTTAAACAAGACGGTTTTATCAAACTTGTTTTTTTGTGTTTTTTTGGTCTTTTATCCTCTCAGTAATATGTTATTACAAATTATTCTGCAGCCATATTGTTCCAAAAAACAGCTCCTTTGGTTTTGTTAGAATATTGTCTTCCAGCACCACAAACCACACAATTCCATCAAATCATTCAAGATGTATTTTACATTTTCGAGATAGATACGGCCTCCATAGAAGATGCAGGTAAATGTGTTCAGTGTGATTGGCGTTTGACAGCTGGTCACTGTGTCCATGTTCGCTGCGGTGCACATGTGCTCCTCTGACTCTCCGATCTACGTTGGTGGCTGGAGAGGAGCTGCTGTGTCAGAGGAGGAGAAAGTTTAGGAATCTGGTCCGCAGTGGAGGGGGGAGGCGGAGGGCTTGGTGGCTCAGCCGGGAGAGATGGTGAAGATAAAAACTGGACACAATGTCTAATGGCAGTTCCAGCTGAGAAAACAAAAAAAAAAATTACCCAAGGACCACTAAAACCTGAAGGGGGAAGAGACATATGCTGGTCTGGCAAGAGGTCAGATTCCAAAGCATATCTAATTCAATTTTACAAACTGTAAGAAAACAGGCTGCTGCTTTCCAAATGTGCTGTGAAGTATGCCACTTTTTACACCTTATTATGGAACTATTCCCCTTCTCTGTAACAGAAGATATGCAACTCTGTGGATTACTGCTTAAAATATTGAAATAGCAAATAATTTAAAATATTAGCCCTGAAGTGCTTAAAAAATCTAATCATTCTTAATAAGATTTTAAGGAAACTAGCTGAATGATATAAATGACTGCATGTAATCCATTTTATTTAAACCCATAAAGCGTAGGGGCAGTTTTTATATAGACTTGCAGTGTGTCCAGCTGGTTGACTGGAAAGGCCACGGGAGGCTGCAGACTCTCCAAAGCTGCAGCTCTGTTGCTGGTGGTCCAGGCCGACCTGGTAAAGACATTACTGCTGCATTCTGGGAGAACGGGGAGTCCCATAGACAGCGCTCACTTCTCTAAATAAACATTAGTCTTAAAAAGTTTGGCCCCTCGACCTCGGTGTGATCGCGTTTCACTTCGGATGGTAAACTTCAACTTTATCGCGAGGTTTCCTCCCCTTTTCCCCTCCTCCTCCTCCTCCTATTCCTCCGACTTTTAGCAGATTACATGTCAATTTAAACAAAGTTTCATTTTCACCTTTCTGAGAAGACAAGGGGATGAACTTTACTGACTTAAATCAGAATTATTAGTCTCTCGTCGCAGTAAAGGAAGAAAAATTTAAATTCTTGATTTTGGGTCCTGCGGATAATTCTTCAGTTGTTTAGTTTTTTTTGTTTGTTTGTTTGTTCTGTTTTGTTTTGGGGTTTTTTACGACACAAAATGGGTTTGTTAAATAAAGAAGGGGTTGGTCCAAGAGGTATTGCAGATTCTTTAGCGCGTGTGTGGAAAAAAATGCATCCTGAATCAATAAGCCTAATTATAGGTTTTAATAAATGGGTCGGGGAGCAGCCACTAAACTCACTGCGGGCATCAGAGGTCAGAGAGAAGGAGAAGGTGAAAGAGGCCCGCGCGACACCGCATGATGGCGCGTGAGAGCCACCGACAGCTGCGCCTCAGCACGAGGACAGGACTGAACACCGAGGGGCCGGGAGGACGGAA
>NC_051453.1:12618664-12637250 GCF_001649575.2 Kryptolebias marmoratus | reverse complement strand
GTGTGTGTGTGTTGGTGATGGGGGGGGGGGTCATGAAGGGGACACAACACCCCTCAATACCAAATATACACACTTAAACACACACACGAAACCACCTGAACTCAGAAGAGCGGTGGCTTTAGTTCTGCAAACATAAATGTAAAAAAAAATATTATACATAAAACCAAAATATATATATATAAACCAAAATTGCAATTTTTTGTCCGTTTTAAAGAGGCAAAATTCAGAAGCTTGTGTCATTTCTGCAGAGGATAAAGTGAGGCGTTGTCTCTAAATGAAATAAATATAAAGTTTTAATGTCTGTGAACCAAAAGTTAAGAAATTGAGCTTAACGCGTCATTTTCATTCATCCACAAAGTAACAGATTCACTTTTGTGAGCATTTAAAGGAACCCTGTTTTTTTTCTTGTGAGTATAAATAATTTATGTGGGATAAAATAAGGAACTCTGCAACTTGGGTGAACAGTTTTAATTACTTGTAGAGGTTAAAATTTTAACTGGCTGCGAGTTATTGTGCGTCTGATGCAAACTCGGGTGGAGCGCGTGACCATGACGCATTTCTTTTTAACCCCCAGAGTTTTATTTGGGATTAAAACGACGCAATGGATACGCAGCTAAACGGGTTTGAATGATGTTAGTTTATCACCTGCTTTTACTCGACCCAAAAAATGGATGTTTGTGCCTATTTTTTTCTTTAGTTTTATTTAGTTCTCAGCGAGTGCGTGTCTCATCGCCCGTCTTTATTTCCCTGCAGCAGGTGTTCCTTTCCAGTGTGCGAGAGTCGTGGGGCCGAAGATGTTCCAGAGTTAATATTGTGCTTCCAGAGCTCACTGTCCTCGCTTTATTTACACATTCTAAATTCATTAGGCGAAAGGATTCTTGCGTCTGTTGCAAAAACACGGAGGCTGCAGGGAGACCAGGAGCTGTGAGGAGAGGATGAGGGGGGNGGGGTGATTTATAGTGGAGCTGCAGATACAGGGCCGCGCGACTCGTTTCTTCTTCAGGACTTCTGGAGGGGTGGGGGGGTGGACCGAGCCTAAATCATCCCTCTGAGGAGGAGAGGAGAGAGGGGCGTAATGGGCGCCCATTCAGGAAACACAGAAGCTGAGCATTAATGGGAGATACGTCTCTGTCAGAGGTGGAACAACCGGACAATAAAACTAGATTTTTGTTTCACAAGGAAAGTAAAGTGTGTTGATAAATGCGTGCGTGTGTGTGTGTGTGTGTGTGTCTGTGCATCTGCGTGAGTTTGCCTATAAAAGGAGGCAGAATAAGGCTGATTGAAGAAACTCAGTTCATCCTGCGGAGCTTCATCCACTCAGGAGGAAAAGAGCTTCTAATTCGATTGGAGTTTGAAAACTCCAATCGTCAAGTCAACCGTTTTTATCTCAAAAGCAGAAAATGTTATTTGTTCATTTTAATAATCATAATTTTAAAAATACTGCATGATATGATTTACCTATACCTAAAATCAATAATTAGTTCACGAACGGCTAATTCCAACTCACTATTATATTATATTATATTATATTATATTATATTATATTATATTATATTATATTATATTATATTATATTATTAAAATTCTTTTGACTCCGTTAAATCTTCATATAAATTTAAATTTAAACTTTACCCACATTTGCAATTATATCTCGCAGAATAAAAACACACGCACACACAGTCCTTGTGTTCTTCGATTCACAGCAAAAAGAAGCAGTCTGGTCAGGTCAGTAAAAGATGTGAATTAAACGAAAATTTCAGTTAACTAATAATAAGATGTAATAATATTATTACCACCACCATTACTACTACTACTACTACCCATAATAATAATAATAATAATAATAATAATAATAATAATAATAATAATAATAATAATAATAATAATAATAATAATAATGTTAAGGGAATTATATAAATCTTAATGAATGCTGACGTCTGAAGTCTTTAAATAAACGACAGCGGGTTTAACACCCAAACGCAACATATGGAAGCAGTTAGAGAAAAAAAAGATGGGAATTGCCTTGAAATTGATAAACGCGTTTATGGTGACTGTTGAGTCATTTGGCTGTCACTTCACATATCATTCAGTCCTCTTATTTTCCGTTTGAGACGACACTTGGAGAAGTGACTGATGTCCTAAATATAAGGACGCATTTCGGCGCAGATGAACGTGTGGGTGGTCTCCAGGCGACAAGAGCGTGGAAAACAGCTCTTTATTGAGAATTATAAGCGCATTTGATGTCTTTCCTTTAGTTGTAAATGCTGCATGGCTGTGCATGTACAGGAGCAGAAGTTTTAGCTCACCTTTAAAAACCCACACCTTGAGGCTCAGCATCCCCACAGTCTATCCGCTTTGTGTGCATGCGTTTTAGTCTCTGTCCTGGGTTTTATTGGCTCTCTCTCTTTTCTTTTTTCCCCTGCCGTTCTTTAAATGTTTTTTAACCAGCTCTGCGAACGCTTGATGTGGATTTTAATGGTCTGATGCGGCGCGTAATGACTCCCTGTTAGCACGGCTGCGCACAGAGAGGGAGAGAGAAAATGGGGGGGGGGGGACTTCAATAGTCTGCTAATGTTTTTTTCCAGATCATTTACTCTGCAAATTATACATGCAGGAGAACATCTATTAGGAACGCGGATAGAGCCGGAGAGGCGCTAATCAGAATTATTTCCCCCCCTACCCAACCCAAAAAAAAAATCCGTGCGCGACTTTCATCGGTTGTCTCATTTCCACTAACAAGCAAGAAAGAAGCAGAAAGGAAAGAAAAGGCTTGGTTTCAAAGACTTTCAGTGAGCTGTGCTGAGAGGGGGGGTGGGGGTGGGGGACAAAACAGAGGAGTCAGCCCTCTTACCCTTCATCCTTAATAATCATCTTTCAAAACACCCACAAACTAATTTAACCATTTGCACACAGATCTGGTAAATAAAGGGGGCCTTTTTCACCCCCTTCTGTGTGGAAACATGTGGTCCAATAGTTGGGGGGGAAAAAAGACCAATGGGCATGTTTTCTGTCGCCGGACGAGTCCCCACTGCTTCCCCCTTTTCTCTGTGAATCCCGAGACAGCAACGGATGACATGAAAGCGGAGCGAACCGAGGGCCTTTTGAGAAAATTGCTTTTCAGGCTTCTAGAAATCTATGTGTGTGTGTGTGTGTGGCTGCTCTCGCTCGGGACCGCTCGCTGTGCGCCACATTCACTCCCTCAGGGGCCAGAGGTCCGCACTGACAACAACAACAAACGAGCACACACACTTACACCCACACACACGCACAAACACACACACACAAAGCTGCATTATGGCGGATTAGGAGGCTGATGAAAAATGCTGTTACAAATTAGCAACGAAAACCCCCCAAAGACCGTGGGTATATCCTTGTTCACTTTCAATTACATGACCGCCGAGGCTTGCCCCCCCACCCCGCGTCCCTCCAATTCATTTGAAGTGTGTGTGTGTGTGTGTGTGGAAGGGGGGCTTTGTAACCTGCTGGAAAATGGTCTTTTTTTTTCAAACGAGTAAAGACCCACACAAGGGGAATACATGCCCACTGTTGCGTGATATTCCCCAATTTTACGCACAGCAAGTTCTGTTGGAAACAATTAAAAGGACATTTTGTGGGTTTCTCACAACAAATCTGAGCTTTTATTTGCTGCAATTAATTGGTCTAATTCACACCTAACTTACTTTTTTTTAAAGTGTTCTTCTGGGACAAGCTTGTGTTAAATAAAAACACAAAAGTAAAATAGATTCTGCCTGCGTCTGTATCCATTTAGCAAAAAAACATTTTAAAATATAAGGACACCTTTTATAACATTTACATTAAGGACACAGGAAAAAATAGCTAAAATCTAATAATTCTATTTTATCTATTCATTTTAAAGAGCAACTTTGCATTCAATAAAAAGCTACCATTTTTGTCTGTTTCGAAACTCACAAACGTTTATTTTTCTCGCCATTACAACCAAAAAAATAAAATAAAATAAAAAAACCTAGGAACATTTAGGTGCTTATCTAATGGCAACACATGACACACTATATGCTTCACAGATTAAATTGGAAACAGAGAGGAACGAACAATTCAGAGGTGTCCACTGACAACATGAAATGAGTCAGCCACAAGTTCACCTTGTGGGGAGAAAAAAAGGACGTTCTGGGAGAATTTTTCTAAAACTGATATTTTCTTTTGATTCTGATGTCTCCTTTTCTGTCCCCGTGTGCTTTCTATGAGTAAAACCTGAGTTTGCCATCTCTCCTCGGCCCAATAGTGCCACTTTCTCGCCATGCACAAACCAAACACAATTAGAATAAAGATTCTTAATTAATATTTATAAAAACAAATTGGAAATCATCCTTACAGTCATCATTGACAGCTTTAACTTATGTTAAAATATCAGAATTTTTTTGTTTGTTTGTTTGTTTGTTTGTTTTCTCCCACCACCATAAACAAATTCAGGCCGCAGATTGCAGGCCTGCATTGTTTTGTTTTTTCGTTTTGTTTTGTTTTACTTCTGAGTTCTGGGTCTCAGAGTTATCCACATATTTACATCCTATAAATAAACTCATCTCTCCTCGGAAAACTGAATGTTCATCCTACCTTCACATAGGACGACGTCACAATTACTTTCTCATTATTATCTTTTCTCTTTTTTTTAATTTCAGAAAGGACAAGTGTTTATGTTGGGGTTTTTGGAGGGGAAAGTCTGACTCTGCGCTGCCTGAAACATGCCCTCCTGTGATAAGTTCAAGTGCGTGGAGGCGGAGGCCAGGGCCGGGGTCAGCATGGCCAGGATCTGCGCCTGGCTGCCCGGCTGCGCGCTGTACGAGGAGCCGCTGGAGTTGGCCGCTCCGATGATGTTGTCAATGGAGAACGAAGGCCGACTCTGCGCGCTCGAGTCCGTCTTGACTTGGGGCAGAGACGGGCTCAGCTGGGGATAGAAGGGCTTTCTCAAATCGCTCCCCAAAAGGGAGGGCAGGTGATGCGGCGCGGGGAATATGGAGGCGGAGGAGGGCAAGGTGCAGGGCGCGTTGGGGAACGGGAAGGAACCACCTGTGTGGTGCGCGTGGAAAGGGCTGTGGGCTGCGTGGAAGTTCTGCAGCTGAAGTCCGTAGTTGTATCCGTATGGGCCGTATCCAAAGCCAGGCAGAAAGCCCCCGGAGTCCCTGAGGATTTCGTTGTTTTGGTGCCTCTTGAAGCGCTTCCTCCGGCGCAAGAAGCTCCCGTTGTCGAACATGTCCGCGGAGTCCGGGTCCAGGGTCCAGTAGTTGCCCTTCCCGGGGTTGCCGGGCTCCCGGGGTATTTTCACAAAGCAGTCGTTCAGGGAGAGATTGTGGCGGATGGAGTTCTGCCACGCGGGGAACTTTTCCCGGTAGTACGGGAATCGGTTGCTGATGAACTCGCAGATCTCGCTGAGCGTCAGGCGCTTCTTGGGGCTCTGCAGGATGGCCATGGTGATCAGGGCGATGTAGGAGTACGGCGGCTTCACGAGGGCGCTCTTTCTGGGTTTGTCCCCGATCACGGTGCCGGGCTCGGCGCCGGAGCCCAGCTGCTCCGACGGGCAGTCCGAGCTGCTGAGTCCCGGAGAGGACACCCTCTCGGCCGCGTTCTGGGAGTAATTATCGTCCGAGTCGTTGTCCAAGTTGAACTCGTGGATGTATTTCCCGTCTTTCCCCACGGATATGTCCCCACCGACCACATCAATGTCCACATCTTCAGACAATGCAGAGCTGTCGGACATATCCGTGCCCAAAGTCATCCTTGGAGACACCGCTTCACTTCCCCCCCTCTCTCCAAGATTTCTTCTCCCGTTCGGTCAGAGCGCGCGCGCACACACACACACACCCTCCTTCTCTCCCCTACAAACACGCCGGCGTTCTCCAGCTGCTTTATCTCCAACTAACAAAAGCACACATGGCTAAAATCTACCAAAAAGACAAAAATCTCTTTGACCTGTGAATCGGACGACTCCTTGGCATCTGATGCTGGTCATGCGCGACCAAGAGAGGTCCTCAAGAGAAGAAAAAAAAAGAGAGGAAACTTCTGTCTGACACCCGCAAAAAGTCAGCCAAATATAACGTTTTTCTGTCTTGCACCCAGAGGGGTTGCCGTTACCTTCAGATCCGATGGCTTGAGGACCAAAAAGTCTACTTTTGGATATCCAAACGGCTTTCCAAAAACTGTTTTTACGCGCGTGATAAGGGAGACATCCAGCAAGACTCTCACACTATCCTCCTTAGCCCTCAAAAGGTATTTATAGGAGCACGCTGATCACGTGACATTTGTGTCACTGTTACCAGGAACTACTGGGATTTTTTTTCTGCAAAATGATAGAAATTGATTCCTTGCGCTTTATCTTTGAGTATATATATATATATATATATATATAGATATATATATATATATATATATATATATGGCATATATATATATATATATATATATATGCCATTAAACCCTAAACTATGTGACCCTCAGTATTTTCCAAAATAAGCTGTTTGAACTTGTTTTAAGACCTGACAGACAGGCGACTCATTCTGCGTTTTATTAATCTGGATGATTAAAACTACAAGATAAATGAACTGTAGAAAAACCTGCACCTATATAGCTTATCCACACCTTTATTTATGACACTTTTTTCTAGACTCTTCAAGGTTAAGCAATCAAGAATTAAAGCGATTTCATTCGATGCTATTTTATTTATGTATTATTTTATTAACTCTTTTGTTTTATTTTAGACTTGGTGACTCAGTTTAACACTATGTTACATGAACAAACAAATAAAATACAACTACTAAAAAAATACAAATTATCACTATTATTATTATTATTATTGTGTTTTCAAAAGATAGATAGATAGATAGATAGATAGATAGATAGATAGATAGATAGATAGATAGATAGATAGATAGATAGATAGATAGATAGATAGATAGATAGATAGTTCAGTTTTTAATTTGAGTAAGTTAAACTACTTATTCTTAAAGACTTTATTTGATTTATTTTGAGACACCGAGGAGAAACACAATTATTTATCTGGATTTAGGAGGGGGGGGGGTACTTTCGTCTGAAAGGTGCACATATTCGTCCTCATCAGGAGAGAAAAGGCTCTAGGAGACGATGTAAAATAACTGTGTGTCTGTGTGTAAATCTGCAGGTGGAATCAGAGCAGGCGGTTATCAGTTGTTGCACCTGACGCCTGCAGTCTGAGTTTCGTTCATCCTGTCAGTAACCAGCGTGCTGCGTGCTGTCAGGGTAAAGTTAGGGTAAAGTGACCACTCTTTATTTGTCACGGACTACAATTTACAGATGTCTGGCTTCATTTACACGTATTTGAAGCAGATTTTTTTCCTCCCATCTTTATTGACTTTTTTTTTCGATAGAGAAATTAAATTAGGTCAATTTGTTTTATTAATTAATTAATTAATTAATTAATTAATTTATTTATTTATTTATTTATTTATTTATTTATTTATTTATTTATTATTTGTCTGTTTATCCGTCTATTCGTCTTTGGTAACATTCTGAATAGTTTATTATCATTATTATTAATATTAATAATATTATTATTATCTTAATGTAAACATACACCTGGCTTTGCTGTGATGCCGTTCTCATTTCTTTCTAACCAGTGGACACTCAGTAACTGTCTGGCATATTCTGATTCTTTGCGGCCTATTTTAATTTCTTTCTTGCACAGGTTTAGGAGATGTTTACATATTTTTGTATTCATAGTTTTTCTTCCCGTGTTTTAGTATTTTAGTATGTATATTTTTAGGTTATTTTGTTATTTAAGGGTTCAGTTAGTTCATATTATCTGCGTTTGTCCCGAGGAGGAAACTGCCTATTGTAGTTTGTGGTGTTGAAGCGCCCCCTGCTGGTTTCTCTGGAGCAGAAAACTCGCTTTAAAGAACTCTTAATGTGACCGACTGACAGAGTTACTGAGGTTTTCTTTGGTGATAAAAATATAGAGGATGAAAAGGTCCAAACCGAATGACAGGAAGTGATAAAGAATTATGACTCAAAGCTGCCTGTCGGGTTCTTTGTTACTAAACTCAACTGGAATTAAAATGTGAAAATGCAGTCCTATTATTTATGTATTTTTTATTTTAAGGAAAAATGTTCTTAGCTTCCATCGTATCACCCTGTGGTCTTATTAGTTAAAACCTATATTACAATAAAAAATATCCTCATGCTCAACCAGTTTTGGCTTTAATTAAATTTCAGACAATTCAACAATACATCATGTATTGTTATTACTCAGGTGTTTCAAACAACAACGATACAAAACAGAGAATCACATATTGAATTACCCATGTCGGAAGTGCCATGTCTTTGTCCTCTTAAATAATTCAGATTTCACCAGAAGTTTTCCTGTTGAAGGTCTGTCTCAGTCCTCCTTTGGTGCCACCTAGTGGTAGGAAGACGAAACTGCTGTGACTTTCTGATTCTTCAGAATTTCAACAGCAGTCTTTTAATTAATTATTTGTTTACTCACACTAATTATTATTATTATTATTATTATTATTATTATTATTATTATTATTATTATTATTATTATTATTATTATGGCGTCTGTTGTTGTCCCTGTCATTAAACCGTGGTTTACATTTATTGGTTATTGTCCAGGCTTTGTAAATGTTGTCAACAGGCTACACTGAATGTAAATTATTGGTCTTATTAAAGATGTTTTCTTCTCATTTTCAAAAAAAAGAAGAAAAAACAGTTGACAAGAAGAATAAATAGTTTTGTTATTTGCAAATAATAATAATTTCTTTCTGTAGAGATGCCGACTGTTGTTGATACTGAGTTAGATTTGTAGTTTGTAGTTAGAGTTTAGGTTTGTTCATCCAAATATAATCAGACAGCTCAAAGTATTTGTTCATTTCTTATTTATGACCTAAATAGTGTATTTATATACTTATTTGAATCCAAATATTATAAACAATCTTTTATTCCTCCCTTTCAGCTTATCGGTTGAGTGGATCAGTAGACTTGTTTTGACTGGTTTTATGGTAAAATCCTAGTTTTAATTAATTAACTATCTTGTTTCCTGGCTTCATCTGTTCAGAGTATTGATGTCAGACAAACACTTAAATAAGATATAAGAAATAAAACTCACTCCATTAAAAAAATCTAAATGCATTGTAGTATTTTCTTAAATCAAATAAAATACCAGAACTGCTTAAACATCCTGTTTATGTGTTTCTTATAAAGGCTACAGAGAACTTTAACTTTGCTGCCTTTCGATTAAAATATTTTCTGGATTTGAATTAATTGGTCCTATATATAAAAAAAAAACTAATCAAATTGTGTTGATATAGTTTTTTTTTTTTTTTACCAATTAATGTTGAAGATAAGCTACAAAGCAACACTGGCATTTTCACGAACACAAGAAATAAAAGAGATTTTGATTTTAATGAATAAAAAAAACTTTATTTCCAGCGCCTTGTTGTCAGCAATGATATCACACTTTTTAAAAAAGAAATTCTTTGGGTCAGAAAAAAAACAACTATTTTTATACAAAAATATCAGAACTGAAAATAATACAACATGTAAACAGAGAAAAAAAACGGTAACAACACAACTCATGTAGAGATGGAATGTGTTAAATGAGTCTAAATGGCTTTAAGTTTAAAGAGGAATGTTTTATTCTGAGGTGAACACATGAACAAATCTGCTTGAATGAAGATTAAAATAGGAAGTGGGATCACTTCATTGTGCGCAGGTATGTCTCACATGTACCTCTCCAGCCCTGAGCCGAAGCTGCCCTGTCTCATGTAGCTGTTGTTGTAGGAGTTAATGGGGGCGGACAGGCCCAGCAGCTGCTCCGTGTGCTCCGAGCAGGAGCTGTGGCGCAGACCCGGCAGGGACAGCCGGTTCCCGGGGCAGTACACCTGAGAGCCCCCCGAGAACCCGGGCCCGGCCTGGTTCATGGAGGAGGCCAGGCTCGGAGGGGAGGCCGAGGAAGAGGAGGAGGAGTAAGGGTACCCAGAGCTCAGGCCATTTCTGTTCATGTTCGGGTTGACAGTCTGGTTCTGGAAACACGGCTCAGTGCCGGCGACCGAGCAGCTGGAGGCCATGGCGCCCAGCTCGGCGCCGCCCAGACCCAGGCTTTGGGGGTTCAGCTCTGCGCCCTGCGCCCCTGTCTGCTGACTGATGAGGTTGTCGATGCTGAACATGCGCGGCTGTCCTCCCTGGCCCATCCCGGAGGACGGGGTCTGGTAGTGATGCATCATGGCCGGATGCGGGGACGTGGCCGTCAGCTGGGACCCGTACCCTGACCCGATCCCGGCGTACAGGGTGTTGGGGTACGGCGACCGGCCCATCGGCGTGGGGGTAAAGGCGCTGGAGCTCTGCATGTAGCCCGGGTAGGTGCTCACATCTGTGCGCTTAAACCTCTTTCTCCTCCTCAAGAAGCTCCCGTTATCAAACATATCCTCCGCCGCCGGGTCCAGAGTCCAGTAGTTGCCCTTCCCGGGTCTGCCGGGCTCCCTGGGGATCTTCACAAAGCAGTCGTTCAGGGTCAAGTTGTGGCGGATGGAGTTCTGCCACTTTTTGGAGTTCTCCCTGTAGAAAGGAAAGCGCTCCATAATGAACTTATAAATGCCCCCCAGGGTGAGCTTCCTCTCCGGGGAGTTGGCAATGGCCATGGCGATGAGGGCGATGTAGCTGTAGGGGGGCTTGCCCCTCTGTACGGGCCTCTTCCTGCGGCGGCTGCCCGCGGGCAGGTGCTCCTCGGTCTGACCCGGAGCGCCTCCATCCTCCGTGCCGGGGCTGCTCCCCCGCGGCTCAGACTTGATCAGGACGTTGTCCTTGGAGCGGGCCTGCAGCATCAGAGGCGGCGGGGGCAGCGGGGAGTCCAGGCTCACGTTGGGAGACATGACCACAGGGCTGGCCTCTGCTGGCGAGGGCTCTGCGGTCATGTTGCACATCATGCCAGAGAAGTAGGAGTAGTTTGCCAGAGTCATAAACGAAATAATGTCAGGATCAGCTGAGGAGAACGGAGGAAGCAGCTCTCTGACAATACCCCCCCTCTTTGCTGTGGCCAAAATGAGCTCTTGGCCTGCCTTTCGGTTTGGGGTGGTGTGTGTGTCAGTCCAGGTGAGGGAAAGGCGCTGACAGTTTTATAAGACCGGGCAGCAGTGACGTCACTGGCTCTAAAGTGATGATTGACGCAGGAGGACCAATACCCTCCCACCAGCAAAGTGTCTGTTCCCCCTACAACTTCATAGAGACATTTTACAGGTTTACAATAATAATTGTTCATTTTTGTCAAAGAACAAAAACTAAAAAAGTCATTAAGACAAATAAACCTCTGCTTTTTCAGCCTATTTAGTCCTTGCAATTCACAAACACCAGTGGCTGCATCAAGAGATTTTATTCTTGAGGTGGCAAAGTTGGGGGCCTGCAGCTTCCAGCAATGGGTCAGAGTTTATTGTGGCAGGAAAAGTTAACTTTTAGACTTAATTTCATGCATTCAAGTTATTTGTCTAAGCATGTGAATTGCACAAATTACATAAAACCAGATTTAACCAAGTGCTGTTAAACCAACTTCCGGTTTTCACTAATTTAGTTAAGACATAATATTTCCTCAGAAATTTGTCTTGAAACACAGAGTCCTGAATTTTATTTTCAACATCATTTTAAAATTTTTGATAATTTTTTTCGCAAAACATTTGTGATGGGTTTGAGAACAGTCTCAACAGAAGAGGTACCGTGTATAATTAAGTGCACAGAACAGGTGTTAAACTCTTGAAACCGTCTCCTCATGTGTGTGAACTCGGAACTGTTTAGTTAGAGATCAAGGTTCTGTGCAGATGATGTTATTGACTTTCAGCATTGTGCAAAATGTATAAAATTATAACTAGCCTACAAATAGGGTGGCAAGCGCTTTTTTACAATGAAAGCTGTGTGGCCAGCAGCCACTGAACACCACAGACCTGTTGTCCTAATCCAAAACTGTCTGTTTTACTGAGGGGTTATGTCTGAAACACAAACAGCGATTTAGTTTAGTTTTAGTGATCCTTTCTCTGCATCTCTGCCGTTGTCTGGCCTTTCACTGACAGCTGTATATTCAGGGCAGAAACAACACGCACAGATCTGCACATTACTATAGTATACACTCCAAACCCAACAGCCAATCTAACCACTGAAAAAATAATAACAAGGCTCTGAAAACAAGCAATTGAGCTATCAAAGCTGTTGAGGAAGTAAAGTCAATATCCTTGCATTTCATTTTCATTTTTGAAAAGTGATAATCAAACAGCCCTCTTAGGGGAGAGGAGACCTGTTATCTTATGGATTTTGAAGTAAAAACACTGTTGTGCACACAGTTGTTGCACAGACAACACCCTTTAAGCACCATGAAAGCCACAGCCCTTTTATTTGATTGTTTTAGGACAATAAAGGGTTACAGTTAATCAGTTCCCCTTGATTTTAACAGCAAGACAAGTTGTGTAACAATGTCTGAACAGGGCAGTGTCACAATGATGCATGGACGTTTTAGAACCTGGTGACATGCAGGTGGCAAATTAAAGAAAAAATTAAAGAAATGAACAGGAAATGCGTACATAAAGTTCAAGAAATCACTGAATGTTCACTGAAAGATTTCACAAAAACCACCTTTAATTCAACAACGAGTAACATTTGAACCATTCAGTTTCATCCTCTAGTGTCTACACACTAAATCAAATTGTGTCTTTTGTAAAACTGATATTTAAAAAACAGCAACACGTGGGCCAAACATGAAAAATGGCTTTTCCTACTGTTTAGCCCATTTTGCACAAGTGCTGTCAAGTCGTGGAAGATAGAGACAAAAAAAGCACATCTTTGAAAAATTTCAAGACAACATCTTGGATTTTTCCTTTAAAATGATTAATCCATTGACCAGCTAATGGAAAGTTAATATTAATCACCTCATACAGCCTGTTTTACCACTTTCTGCCAGCACACAGCAGCTGGTAACCCCCTCCCACAGATGACTGGACATCCCCTCGCACCACCACCACCACCCAGCCACAGCTCAGACATCACTAAGCCCAGCTACCTACTCACAGCCAGTGGTTAACAGCTTCAGACAGGCGTGGGAGCGGGGATGTATCCAGGCAGGATCTGCCCCCAGAGCTGCCAGGTCAGGCAGGACAAACAGGGGCTCAGGCCAGGAAACGAGGCCCTCTGCCTCGGGGCTTGCGGCCTCTTGCTAATCCCCTCCCAAACCACACCACCCCATCGGAGCCTCCCTTCACCTCTCCTCACCTCAACGCAACACTTGTTCCTCAGTTCTGCGAATGGACTGGACACTGTACAGTACACATATTCACCTACTATGTCTGAGTGGCAAAACGCCTAAATTTACCTTTTCTCTAATTACAGCATGAGTCTCTCAACCCAAGAGTGCAAAACGTCTATCTGTCTTATTTTGAAGGAAGCTTTGAAAAGCTGAGTAAAATGTGCAGCAACAAAACTGACGACAATAATTTCTAAGGATTATAAGTAAGCGAATGACTGGTTTCTTTGGTGACAGTGTTGTTCACCATTAACAAGCTATTTACAGAGACACCCATGCAACAGACAATACTATCATAAATGATAGATTTGGACATGAAGCTGCTTGGGACCTTTCTGCTCAGAGGTGTAAATTTGAAATCTTCATTTTCATTTTGATTTAGTCCCTTTTAAATGAGTTAAGAAGGTTGCCGCAATCAAAAGTGTCTTCTTTGTGTTTGTTTTTAGATGCAGCCTTCAGAAGGTATTGATGTCTGCTTTAAGGAACATCATTCATTCTCTCACATCTGAATCTTTTGCCTTCTTTTCTACTAAAAGACTTTCTGATTTATCCTAATTCATTTTTAACTATTAAAGAAATGAGATGTAATATGTTCAACTAGGTGTCAATTTGCACAATATTTTGACTATTTTGTTGTTATGCTTAGCTTTTCTGACATCTGTAATTGATGCCTAATTGTAAATGATGATGGAAAAAGTATTTTCTCTGTTTAAAATTTCAATCAGTTGCAAATAATACAATGAATAAGATTTGTAAGCTTTTTTGATAACAACTTTTAAGGAAATTTCCACACTATCCTGAAAATGCCATGATAGCACAAAATTAAAGACTAAAATGATCCACAACCTAACTTCTACTAGTTTATCTAGTTTGTTGTTGTTGTTGTTGTTGTTGTTTTGGACACAAGAAGCAAAAGTTAAAATATTTGAAAAAAGAAGCTTCTCGGTTGTCATTTTGTTTTCAGGTACAAACAGTGACAACATCTTTCTTATGTAACATTTCTGTTATAACCTGAAATCTAAAAATTCTTGTCAAAGACTCTTCTGAACCCCTGTTATTCTCCTACTTGAGTTAAGATGCACATTTTGACTCATTATAGATTTTTATTAAATAAATTTTAAAAAACAGGTGAAAAGGGTGTTTTCAAAATAATGTCCCCCAGTTTGCTGCTAGTTTTACACTCCTTGTTCTTTTTTTGATGGACGCGGCTCCACAGGTTCTTTCTCTTTTAGATGAAATCCAGAGATGCACAGAGGGTGAGAGGAACAGACAAAGTTGCTGAGTAAACACTTGGAATCCATTCATTCGCAAAGTGGCTTCAGGGAATGGAGAGAGACTGGAGGTGGGAGGCATGAGAATGAAAAGGGAGAGAGAGAGAGAGAAAGAGAGAGAGAGAGAGAGAGAGAGAGAGAGAGAGAGAGAGAGAGAGAGAGAGAGAGAACAACCTTTTCTTGCTCAAGCTCATCAAGTACGGGCCAGGGCTCCTGAAAACGTGGGGATTACCAGGGTACTGGAGCAGTGCTGGCCTGGGCCGCCTCTGATCACTCCTGTACTGCACGCTACACTGCCCTGCTAAAGCGGTGAACGTGGTTCTCACACACACTGAAACACACAACCAATCGTGCTTGCGCAGTTACTTTCATTTTAAAAAGTTGCAAACATTCAGATGGAATTTCAGACACAAGTTGCACAAACAACTGAGCAATAAACTCTTCTTCACACAGAAGGTACGGTCCTTTCCGCAATTCCTTCCCCATCCAGGAACACAAGCATTTTCCTCGTGATAATCTTATAGACATTAGTAAAGTTTCTCCTCCGTTGATACATTTGGCTCCCCAGCCCCCGCAAACACCCAGCAAATCCTTTAGCCTTCAGCCAGGAAAGTTGCAAGCTGTATCCATTAGAGTGAACACCACCCAGAGGTCAAATCCTGTTAAAGTAAGCACTATAATTAAACAATTAGGAAGTGAGAAGCATGGGCACAAAGGGTAAAATGTGGCTCCAAGCAGCAGGAGTCTGTGACGCTTGATGCCTCCTATTAGCAGGAATCAAGCTGATATCAATGAAAACTGATCAGTTTCTTTTTTCTTGCTGAAAGTCCATTGAAAGGATTGAGTTCATCCTCATGTCTTGACATTTAAAGTTTGACATTTAATGTTTGACTTTAAGAGGGCGGGGGCTGTGGTCTCCTAATCCTGAGGCTGCAGGTTTGAGCCCAGGTTGCATCAGGAAGGGCATCTGATGAAAAAAACATTTGTCAAATCTTTCATGCAAATTTAGTTACTGCGACAATCACTGCAGAAAGCAACAGCCAAATGAAACACACACATTATGTTTCACTTTGATATATTGATTCTTGTGCATAGAAAAGATCTGGTAACCAGCACTGGTATTTCTTTGTAATCACTTTCATCACACACTATTTTTTGCTGAATAGCAGCCAGACTGATGGACAAAAAATAAGAGCAACAGCATGTTGGACATGCAGTAAGCAGCCCTGCAAATGAACACGGATCTACCATGTCACCAGGTTTTGAGCTGAGTGAAGTATCTGTTGACTCAATTTTCATAGTATAAACTGCAAACAAACTCATCATGTAATGCTTATTTCCAAAATAAAATCTACTTTTTATAACTATTAATTTTGAACTACATTTTGCAGTGGTAATAATATGACATTATGATGCACCTTTTCAAATGTGGAAACTAGATGGGACAAAATGCCTCACAGGGAAGCCTCCAGGTTATTCTTTAGAGACTTAGTAAACAGTGCTCTAATACACCAGTGAGAGGTTTGGTGGCAGTCACAAGCTCCCGGCTTACTGGTTAGCCCTTCTTTTGCAGCTCTTTATAAGAAGGGCCACAGAGACAAGAGCAAACAGTGGAAATCGTACACCCATCAGTCTTACAGAGCTGAAGTGGTAAAAACAAAATGTGCTACAGCATCAGGAGGAAGAACAATAAACTTCTGTAGAGATATTTTTTTAAATAATTGATATGTACAACTCAGAACATTTCTATTAAATGCAAGAATGACGTAATAAGACATAGGAAAAAACAAAACCAGACAACCAAATGCTCCATACTGCTTATTGTTTTTATTGTAAGAGACGCTGTGTGTTTGAAGCATTCCTGGTTGGCTATGTGGACCAGACGGGAAGGACGGACGATGAGTAATCGCTTCCCACAATAGAGAGAAGTGCACAGATGGGTCGTGTGTGTATAATCACGTGAGTGTGTGTGCGTGTGCTAAGAAGCCAACATGATGTTAATTTAATTTCCAACATGCGTTAGCATTGTTTCATCCTCTTTATTCTACTCCTAACTGTCTTCAAGAGGCAGAGTGGAGTATCAGTGAGGTCACACTGACTTTAAAAAAAATCTTTCAATAGACGTCAGAGTTTCGAAGCAGAGAGAAAGGCAAGAAAGGTGGGCTCAAAAGAGAGACAAAGACTCTCATTCAGTTACTTAATGCTGTCTTTCAACATGCACTTCTAGCTCAAGTCATCAACCAGAGAGTGGAGCTTGTGTCTTACTTCAGAAAATAGCAAAAAGAAGTCCCTTTACTATAGTTTTAAATTTATATTATAACTGGCTGAACCTAAAAAAGAGTGTGTGCTACTTTTATCACCTCCACTGACAGCGCTTGTTGTCCATCACTGGTCATGAGCCGGCATTGCCTGGTGGTGAGAGATGGACAGCAAGGTTTATCCAGTGACCAGTGTTTATCCAGTACCACACCCGCTCAGCTCCTGTTGTCCAACCCATTGTCTAAGACCAGCTAAAGGCAGGTGGGATCAGCATTCGTTATGTTCGCTAAGACTACTGCACACAAGCCGCCACTAAACTGAGAAGTCGCTAAGCAGATAACCACATAGGGGATGAAGATACACACTTGCAGGTCCTTGCATCATGGGTTGAGTTTGCATCTTCTTTGCTTTGTCTGATTTTTTCAGTGTGCTTCTCCCAAATATATGCATGGCTAGTTTGTTTATTGCTGTATTACTGTCAGAAGGCAGAGACTGCAACTACTGCTCAACCAAGAACAGAAAAAAAAAAATGAAAACAAAAAAATTAAAGCTATTCATTAACTTGTACTGACTGTATTTTCAGAACACACCCAGCTCAGATTGACTTCAGTAAAGTCTGTTTACGTGGTCTAAATTTATCTTGACATGATGATTATGAGGAAGCATGTTCTCATTCAGTGAGTGAAGAACTTTACACCCATCTAGTGGTGAGCTTACCAACTGTAGTTTTTTTTTTTTTTTTTTTTTTTTTTAAGAAAATATCTTGGTAACCAATGAAATATTTTACAGTTATCCTTGTTAACAAATCTCTTCAGCTGCTTAAAATAGTTGAGACCAAATGATCCAAAGAAATTCTTAATGGACAAACCTGAAATCCTTTGCCAACTGGCTGCAATCATCATACAGAACTGTATTAAAAACCAACAAAATTCTGCTGTTGAAATCATTACATGTGCTCAGGAACACATCTCAAAAACAGAAGATTCACCCTCTGACCCCAAGCTCATTAGACTTAGATTGGACTGTGGTGAAAAATTGCCCTAATTTGGGGGGTGGGGGCGGCGGGGGGAGATTTATAAAACCACTGACAATGTGCAATTTGGACAAAAAGTACATTTGCGATCCTTGACACTGAGCAAGTCAAACACCAACGCCTGTGATTGCATGTGTGAAATGCATCAGGTTAAGTGAGATACTAATTTAACAATAATTCTGAACAATATGTAGAGGTTTAAAAGAAATAAATAAATCTTTAGGGAAAGGCTTAATTTTTTCACCAGGAAAGTTAAACCACGTTTAACCACGGGGTTAACTTTTAAAACTAATCTTCCATTCATTTTCAGCTTATATTTTGTTTAAGAAAAGAATGTTGTTTACATGGATGTGTTGTCTTTTCTTTTTTAGATTTACACATTTTACCAATTGTTATAAGTATGTTTATTTCATTTCAATCACTATATTGTCTGTTTAGGTAAAAAAAGAAACATTGTGACATACACAATCAAACTCACTTCCGAGGTGAGTTCAAACTAAGCAGCCTGAAATAGGAAATATATCAGGGACGTGCGGTCAGGGGAGGCAGGTGAGGCAGAGCCTCACCTGTCATCATGACAAGAAAAAAAAAAAATCATAACATAAAATGATTATTAATATTTGTCCACTTATCTTTATGTATGAGTAATTTTCGAACATTTTTATGGTCCAAATCGCATTTTTATAGTCAAAATCGCTGACATTGCATATTTCCTGTTCAAATATGAGGGTGAAACGCGAGGTG
>NC_051453.1:12558587-12613875 GCF_001649575.2 Kryptolebias marmoratus | reverse complement strand
TTTATTTTGTTCACTAGCTGTCTGGCTAAATTTAGAAAAAAACAATGTGAAGAAATAATCACAGAACATCGTATCATTAAAAGAATAAAACAACTCCCTGTGGGTCAAATATCAGTGAGAACAGATGCGTTTTTAAAAGCATGAAGTAAAGAAGCCTGTCTTATATTAGAAGGCAGATTGGTCCAAAGTTAGGGAGCCACGACTGAAAAAACTGGATCTCCTCTGAGCTTCAGCCAAGTTTCCAGGACGACCAAAAGCAGCTGATGAGATAATCTCAGGGCTGAGAAGGAACAGAAGGTTGAATCAAGTTTAATGAAGGAATTCATGAAGCTGATTTAGTTGAAGGAAAAGTGTTTCCTACTTAGCTCCACTGCAGCTCACTTATCAAGAATGTTTCATTTGACTGATCTTTTCTTAAATGTTTAGAACTTTATAGTCTGATTTAATGTTGCACAGCAGTGACTTGATCTGCTGATCAGAACTTCAAAGTTCTTTAAACTCTACCACTTGTTAATATCATCATTGTGCTTATTATCATTTATTAACCCATAACTCAGGTACAAAGTAATAGTTTTCTTTTATTCAGTTAATTTTAGTAACCAGAGTTGCTAAATGACAGTTCTAACTAATAAAGGAGATATATATACCTGAGATTCAACACAGGCACCTGTGGCTCAGTGGTTAGAGCAGTCGTCCTCCAATGACACAGCTGGAGGTTCGATGCTACCAGTATGCCACATGTTGAAGTGTCCCTGGGCAAGGCACTGAACCCCTCACTGCTTCTGATGTGTGCTCCATCTGTGTATGAATGTGTGAGTGGATGAGGGCACAGATTATGTTGTAAAAAGGCTCTATGTAAATACAGTCCATTTAGCATTTACAGAAATCAAACTGAAGAACTCTAGGGTTTATATAATAGCATGTGTGGTGTGGAAAGTTGTTGTCCATACTTGCAGTAGTTTTTATTCACAGTCATTTACGTGTATATGTTAGAGGTGTAACGGTAGATATATTTGTACCAGAACATAACAGTTCTTGAGTCTGGGATGGATACAGGGATGCAGATGAAGAATGTGTTGGTCACAGGCGCTCACCTCTGTCCTCTAGAAGCAGGTTCACCGTTTATTTTTGTTTATCTTAATTCAGCTGTGTAGAAAAGCTTTGTGATCCTGGTTTTCACAGTTAGTAAGAAGAGGTGAGGGGTGGCTGTATAGCAGGCCCAGTAGGTTTTAAATTGCAAACATTGAAGCCTTCTGTGTCAAACCTGTTGTGTCTTTATTTATTTACCCTGATTTTAAGGATCATTTTTTCACACTAGCACTGAGGTAGCTGACACACTAGGTGTTGGTATTTACCATTTACATTGTCTGTATATATCAACTTAATGAAATTAAAACTTTTTCAAGTTTGTATTTCCCTAGAATTATAAAAAGTGAAGAACATAGAATAAGGCCCAGAAATGTTTCAGTCCTATTTATCAAACAATTGTGTTGTTCTGCTGAAAGTGCAAAATCAAGATTTTTTATGTTAAAATTTTCCACATTAATTAAAAGTTTTAATAATAAAAGACTTTTAGAAGATAGTCTTATTTTTGTTATCAAGTTATTTAAAAGATGACTTTGGTTTCCTTACCTGTCGACTTTTCTGTCCTTCAGACGAGCTGCACTCGCTGCAGTTCTTCTCTTAAACGGTTGGTGTCGCTGTTGAGCAAATATTACCACCGAAACAACAGCAGAAGAAGAGTGAAACCGGAAAAACAACATTCATTCGCAACCGAAGCTACAAGGTGTTGTTTGGAGGCAGTTGAAAGAGGAAGCAAAAATTTTGGCGGTTGGCATAAACTGGTGTGAGACTGGATTGGGATGACAACTAAGGTAGATGGGGGTGGTGAGGATGATGATATGGATTTTGACAACTGGACTCCGGTAGGAAGAGGAAGAGGTAGAGGTAAGGATAAGGGTTTGAAAGAGGACAGGGAAATTGGTAGCCAGAATAGTAAGCGAAGTTTGGAAGACTGCAGCTCAGATGAAGAAAACAGAGCAGTCAGAAAGAAAGTGACAAACGAAGAGTTTAAGGTAATTCTTAAATTCAGGAAGGAGGATATGAACATTAACCTAAGTCCAATACAGGTTTCAAGAGAAATAAAAAAGAAGCTAGGGGAGGTGGAGTTTGTTAAAACATTACGAGATGGGAACATGTTGATAAAATGCAAATCTGAAGATCAAAAGAACAAATGTATGCAGATTAACAACATTTGCAGAAAAGTAGTTAGTGAGAAACTAATGGTCGGAGAAAATAGAGTGTCACGTGGTGTTATCACTGGTATTCCGCTGGAGGAAGAGTTAGAAAGACTCAAAAAGAATATTCAGGGGGGAGAAGTACGGAGATTGAAAAGATTGTTAAAGCATGTGAATGGAGAAAAAGTAGAGAGCCTATCGATTCTTCTGGAGTTTCAAGGAGAAGTCCTTCCAGATAAGGTTAAAATTGGATTCATGAGTTTTCCTGTGAGACCATATGTCCCTCCCCCTCTGCGCTGTTTTAAATGCCAAAGATATGGTCATATCGCAGCAGTATGTAAAGGGAAGCAAAGATGTGCCAAATGTGGAGGAGATCATCGATATGATGAATGTGGAGTGGATGTACAAATGAAATGTTGTAACTGTGGTGGTCAGCATAATGCAGCATATGGAGGTTGTGAGGTAAGGAAAAAGGCAGCAGAAATTCAACAGCTGAGAACAATTAAAAACATCACTTATGCAGAGGCAGCAAAAAGTGTTCAAGAGAAAAGAATGGTTCAGAAAAATCAACAGGCAATGCCTAGTACAAGTGCTGAGCCCAGCCAAATGTCTAAATCAGGAATGGAAATCACAATGGACAAACTAATATTATTCATGGCATATGTTATCAACTGCACTGATCAGGTAAAACAGAAAACAGAAAAAATTAAAATTATAGTGAAAGGTGCAGAAAAATATTTAGCCGTGAAGGATTTATCTTGGGAAATAATAAATAAAAAGCTTGAAATAGATGGAAAACAAGGTGAAGGAAAACTGTAATGATTATCTTGCAATGGAATGCAAGAAGTCTAATAGCAAATGGTCAAGAATTTAAAGGATATATAAATTGTTTGGAAATTAAACCAGATATTATTTGTGTTCAGGAAACATGGCTTAAACCAGAGCTAGACTTTGTGATATCGGGATATGATAGCATTAGAAGGGATAGGGAACAAGAAAGTGGAGGAGGTTGCGTAATATTTGTTAAGCAAGGAATTCAGTATAGGTTTGTAGATAAAGGATCATCTTTAGAATGGCTATCTGTGGAAATTTGGGTTAATAAAGAAAGCATTAGGATATTAAATTTTTATAATCCCTGTAAAAAACTGAATTTAGATCAAATGGAGGAAATGTTTACAAATCTAGGAAGAAATTTAGTTTGTTGTGGAGATTTTAATGCCTTTAGCACTGTGTGGGGTCATAAAAATGATGCAAATGGAGAAGTGGTAGAACAAATAATGGATAAGAAACAATTGGTTTGTATTAATAATGGAGAAGGGACGAGAATTGATATTAGAAACGGAAATGAATCAGCGCTAGATCTAACTCTAGTATCAGTGAATTTTGCCGGGATTAGTAATTGGAAAATTTTAAAAGAATCAACATTGGGAAGTGATCATTATCCTATTGTTATTGAAATTGGATTAGAAATGGGGAAAGATGATAATATAAATATAGAAAAATGGATATTTAGAAATGTTGATTGGGAAAAATATAAAATAATAAGTGATGAAAATATGTTAAAGGTTAATCTAGATTTGGATATAGATAGTGTAAACTCTTCTATCTGTGAAGCTATTTTAGGAGCAGCATGTGAAACAATTCAAAGGAAAAAAGGAAAGTATAAGAAGAAAATAGTACCATGGTGGACAAATGAATGTGATGTAGCAATTAAATCTAGAAATAAAGCCTTTAGATTGTTAAAGAGAAATCAGAATTTTGAGAATTTTCTGGAATACAAAAAGTCACAAGCTCTGGTTAGAAGAACGGTCAAAAGTGCTAAAAAGGTTTATTGGGGAAATTTTTGTAATTCAGTAGGAAGGGAAACAAAAATTTCAAAAATTTGGGGAATGATTAAACGAATGAATGGAATTAGAAGTGAATATGGGTATCCAGTTCTTAAGAATGGAGATGAAATAGCTCTAAATGAGGAGGAGAAAGCAAATATGCTGGGTAGGAAATTTGTTGAAATTCATAGTAGCAATAATTTAAATACAGAAGAAATAAGGAAAAGAAATTCTATAATTAGGGAAAATACTAATTTATTAGAAGTAGATACAGAATATAATGATTTATTGAATCATTCCTTCTCATTATTTGAATTAAACAATGCTTTAAGGAAAACAAAAAATTCTTCTCCAGGAAAAGACAATATTTCCTATAATATGATGGAAAAACTTAGTAATTCATCTAAAAAGATATTAATAGATTTCTTTAATAAGATATGGGAAGGGGGTTATTTACCTGTGGCATGGAAGGAAGCAATTATAGTTCCAATTTTAAAGCCAGGGAAAGAGAAGTCAAATCCTACAAGTTATAGGCCGATTGCGTTAACATCAAATATATGTAAAACAATGGAAAGAATGATAAATGAAAGATTGAGTTATTTTGTGGAGAAGAAGGGGTGTTTGTCAAAATTTCAAAGTGGGTTTAGGAAAGGTAGAAGTACTATGGATCCTATCTTGTGCTTAGAACATGAAATCAGAAAAGGGCAAGTTAATAAGGAGAGTGTGGTGGCTGTATTCTTTGACATAGAGAAAGCTTATGATATGATGTGGAAAGAAGGGTTTTTAATTAAATTAAGGAAAATGGGGGTTAGAGGATCAATGTTTAACTGGATAAAAGATTTTTTACATAATAGATCTATACAAGTAAGAATAGGTCAACAATTGTCAGAAAAATATTTTGTTGAAAATGGAACACCTCAAGGAAGTATTGTGAGTCCTTTGTTTTTCTCTATTATGATTAATGATATGTTTGATAAGTTAGAGAATGGAATGGGTTGTTCATTATTTGCTGATGATGGAGCAATTTGGAAGAGAGGTACGAACTTGAAATTTATAGTTAAGAAATTACAAGAAGCAATATATAGTATAGAAGAATGGTCATATAATTGGGGTTTTAAAATTTCAATAGATAAAACAAAGACTTTATTTTTCACTAGGAAGAAAGTATCTAATGATCTAAAATTGTTTCTCTATAAACATGATTTAGAAAGAGTGAAGGAATTTAAGTTTTTGGGTTTGTGGATGGATGAAAAACTCACGTGGAGTAGTCATATTCAAAAAGTAGTGGATAAATGTAAGAGAGTATTAAATGTTATGAGGTGTTTGGTGGGAAGAGAGTGGGGCGCTGAGAGGAAAGCGTTGAAAACGATATATACGGGTTTAATTAGATCAGTATTGGATTATGGTAGCCTGGCCTTTGGATCAGCATCAGAAACACTTCTTAAAAAATTAGATATGATTCAGTATCAAGCCTTGAGGTTGTGTACAGGAGCCATCAGAACAACTCCAAGTTCAGCTTTGTTAGTTGAAATGGGGGAATTACCACTTTACCTTAGAAGATTACAGTTAAGATTATCTTATTGGAGTTATTTAAAGGGACATTATGAAAACCATCCATGTCAAGAAATTTTAAAACCTAGTTGGGAAAAGGGGAAAAAGACTTTGAAATCCTTTGGGTGGGAGATAGAAAGTAATGTGAAAGATTTTGATTTATCAACTATAAATATGAGTCAAACAGTTCCTCTATCACTGGTCCATCCATCTCTTTTTCAGGAAATCACTGTGGATCTATCATTGTTGGGGAAGAGGAAAAAAGGACATTTTTCAGAATCATATTCAGTGCAGTCATATATAGAAAATAAATACTTTGGTTATGTTCAAGTGTATACAGATGCATCAAAAAATTTAAGTAGCAACAATGGGGTGTCATTTGTCGTTCCAGAATTTAATATTAAAAAATGTAAGAAAATTTCTGATGGTGTCTCAGTGTTTACAGGGGAAATGATGGGAATTATTTTGGCTTTAGGTTGGATTGAAGAGGTTCGTCCTTTAAGAAGTTTAATTTGTTCTGATTCAAGTTCATCGTTATATTCAATTAAAAATAATCAGTCTAATAGTAGACCGGACCTTCTATTGGAGATTCAGTTAATACTTTATAGAATTCAGGCCATGGGATTAATTGTTAATTTTACATGGGTTCCATCTCATATAGGAATAAAAGGAAATGAGTTGGCAGATAAATTTGCAAAACAAGCCTCAAAGAACAGTTACATTGAGATTCTGATTCCATTTAGTAAAGAGGAAATAAAATCTATTATAAAACAAAAGGTTAAGGAAAGATGGCAGAAGCAGTGGGAAGAAGAAAGAACTGGTAGATGGTTTTATAGTATTCAAAGGAAAGTTGGTGCAATGAGGGGAACAGGAAGAAGTAGAAAAGAAGAAAACATTATATCCAGGTTACGTTTTGGGCATACGGGTTTAAACAGTACACTATTTAAAATGGGGAAACATCCAACAGGTAATTGTGATTTTTGTTTTCAAGAAGAGACAGTAGAACATGTTTTGTTGTTTTGTACAAAGTACTCTGAGGAGAGGAGGAGATTAAAATATAGACTTCTAAAGAACAAATTACAGTTAAAAATACCAGATATTTTGGGATATTCATCTTCATCTGAATACTTACGTTATTTAATAAACTTTCTTAAGGAATCTAAATTGATAGAGAGGATTTAGGTTTTTTGTTTTTGTTTTTTGGGGTTTTTTTGTTTTTGTTTTTGTTTTTGTTTTGTTTTTTGTTTTTTTTGTTTTTTAAGTTGCGTCCTGATCCACACTCCATACCAGTAGGTGGCGGTAATGCACCTATAAGTTGTTTGCCAACCGCCATAAAACCAAGAAGAAGAAGAAGAAGAATATTTGAGTGGCTGGTTTGACTTGCCCAGCCATAGTGGCCGGTGGACAAAATTTTTACTTTCCATCCCTGAATATACTACTATTAATATTTACAGTCTATTTCAGCAACGAGACTTTGTTCCTACAGTACAGCGACACAATCTGCTTTCGTCGACAACGAAGAGCGGAACCAAGGTTTTACGTTCTTTTTCTTTCCGGTTAACTTAAGCCGACGTACAGGCGGTTTGCTTCAAACCATCATGGCGTCGAGAAGACGATCTGCAGCGCCAACTAGTTTTTTAAATGCTCAAGCTGATGTAAATAGGTACTAACTGAAGTTTTGTTATTTATTTTAGTCAATTGGTGTTTAATACTGAAAGGAAATGTGACAAATATGGCTCCTTTGATTTTAGTTAGCTCGACTTTAACTTTGTTTTCCTTTTTTTCAGTTCGAAAAGTGGCAGCAGTGCTAATGCAGCCAATAACAGTGGAAATGGGAAGAAAACTGTCAAATGTAAGTATTTGCTGATGTTCTCGGTAGACATTTGTTTTTCAAGTACTTTTTAAACACCACAGATCGAACAAATTACCATGAACGTTTTGTAATTTGTAAAGTAGACGAGCCCTTCCAGGAAAACAACATTTCCTGGAGCGGATGGCAGCTTTTATTTGTACTGAAACTTGTATAAATCTTTAAGTAACTCATGTCTTTGAAGACCCACAAATTATCCACGCTGTGTTTACATCTTTTTGCCATCAAAGGTGTGCAAGACATAGTTTGTTTTTATAATACTGATAACACATTCGATGATTGTGTGTACATTTCGCTCAGCCATTCTAAAATAATTTCAAACTTTTTTCTGTCAGAAAGGTTTTTCACCTTATCCTTGGACCATAGTAATGACCTACTACTCAGAGTGGTGCTGTTTTAGTGTAGTTGTTTTTGCATTTTCATATGCGTTTTTTAACGTACGCTCTGCATGAGGACTTAAGGATTATGTGCAGTAACTATTAGCTTTATTTAATGACCCTTGCATTGACGATTTTATTCATAATTGATGTTTAAATTATGAATAATAAGTTGATATAATACATTTGTACTGCTTTGAACTATAGATAATAATAAAAATAATTAATAAACATTAAATTGTTTGTCACAGTCACTCAATTTACCTTTTTCTTTTTAAAGGGAATAGTCTAGTGTGAAGCATTACTAGATTATGTTGCTATAAAGGAAACAAATCTTAGTTCATAAATGTTTTCATTCCTCTGTAGCCGGTGGGACGGTTGTCAAGTCACGATATCTTCAATCTGCAGAGAAGACCTCTCTCTCAAAGGTAATGCTTTTTGCTTTTGTTTCTTTTTTCTGATGTCACTTTTTCACATATGAAAACATGGTATTTCATGTTAGTTACTTTTAACATGCGCACCTAGGTTGCCAAATGTAATATTAACTTTCAATAAGCTTTCCCTCTCCTGTATTTTTCACTTAGTTGCTGTGATGTTTTACTACTGTTTCCTTATTTTTATTTAACCGCATCCTCATCTGCATTTTCAGAGTAATTCACTGACCGATTCGGTAGTCGTGCCTCAGCGGCCTTCCTCTCCTAAACCAACTTTTGTCAAACCAAAGGTGGGCACCCCACCTCGACGGTCACTGGGACCACATGCTCTTGCAGAATGTGGGTACTTCTTTTTAAGGGTTATTTTGGATATGTGTTACTCTAAGTTTATTTCTTGTTAAATTAGATCAGTAACTGTAGTGCATTCTAGTGGCAACAATGTTACCTTTTTTATAGATGATAAATGCAATTAAACCAACCTTTTTAATGATTTATTTTTCTGCTCTACTATGGCCACAACATCAAAATAACATGTCAGTGTTTATGTTTATCTTCCTTAAAGCAATGATGGCACATGGAGCGGATCCATCACTTCTTGGTAGAAGTGTTCTGCAGTCTACATTCTCAGATGGACACTGCTTTCGACCAGATTTTGATATTTCAGTTATTAAAGGTGAACTAAACTAAACCCATAAATGCAATGTGTGTTTTCAGACTGTATTTTGTCCTAACCTGCTGTTTTCGATCTGTGTTTTAAAGAGAAAACAGTCATTGAGAATGCCGCAGAGCCTGAGAGAAACTCAGAGAATGAGAAGAAGATTGTAGAGATGCAAACGTTTCTACTAGCCTACCTCACAGCTAAGGTTTGATCGAATAATCAACCCTGATAAATGCTGAGAATGGCTTTTAACTTGTCTGCTTCATTCAGTCAGTGTTCAGAAACATTGTAAATAAAATATACTATTTTTGGCTTAATGTGTGCTTCAGCAATATGGCTCTGTCTCCTGTTTATTTATTTTAGATGGAGAGCAATACAGCTAAATTCAAGGCTGAGGCAGAGGAACGAAGCCTTCAAGAGATGAAAGGAGAAGAGATGCTGCGTAATGAGGTCAAGGAAAAGAAGCAGCAGTATCTTCTAGCTGAGAAGAAGAAGTTGCTAAACGAGATGCTGGACATGCAGGTCAGGTCACCTCTTCTATAATTAGCTGCTGAATTTTAATTTACGCACCTTCACTGGAAAGAAATTAGTTTGACTTTATTAGCACATACTGCATATGTGTATATACTGTAATTTTAAAATTCTGAAATTAAAGAATATAAATGGAATTTCAGATAAATATAGTTTGCAAATGTGTCTTAAGTTGCACTCAATTACTACATTAGTGGAAAACTAAGGAAGTCATTATAAGCATTCACGCTTACTGATAAATACAGGTAGACTAATACGATGTAAGTGCTAACACTTTAAACTGAGGCCACTCTCTTCTTAAGTCTGAATTTTCATTTTTCAGCATAACTGTAGTGGCCTAATGTGAAGAAATGTTACATTAATTTCAAATGTAAGCAAGCTCTTTGAAGTGGAACTCTGTGCAAATCAGATATGACTTCCTTATTATTAAATTTCTATTTAATATAAAAATGATGCACAGTATAACAGTGTTTAAGATTTCTAAACAGTGTTTTAAATGTATACATTAAAAGACAACTTGTGTAAATTGAATACATGCCACTATTATATTTTTTTTCTGTCAGATTGAGACGCTGACTCCTGTGGCAGAAGTAGCCAAGCAGTTCACAAAGGACTATAAGTGTTTTGCAGCAGCTGTCGACACCACTCGTCATGAACTGCCCGTCAAGAATTTCTACATCAATGGGGATGGAAAGGAATTTTTAGGTGATTAAAAACATATCAGTAATCTTTTAAATGTTTTTTGATCAAACTGTCCTTGACAGTTCAAAGCAGAAATACAAACAAAACAGCAAACTTTATTATAAAATTAGTAGTATTTTTACATTTGAAATATAAGTTGCGTATCCTGATCAAACTGTATTGTTCTGTGTGACTATGTGTTGGTATAAAGACGCATAAATAATAAGCACTTGACAGAAACTGATGATGTTTTGATAACCATTTTCACTGCTTAGTTCAAGTTGAGGCTTGCCTGAAGGAAACGGAGAAGTTGGTGCTAGAGTGCACACAGGGAGATCCCATGGAGAACAGCACATCTTTGGACTGCCTCCGAAACATGAAAATATCATCAAAAAATATCAGTCAGCAGCTGTCAGGGTAAGTGGATGTGAAGGAAATCCTGTTTGATAATGACTTCATCGTATGATGTGGCTGCTTTCTCTTAGCCTTTTATTTTTTTAAAGTTATTCCATTTCAGTGAGTATTTTATTCCACCTAGAGACGCTGTTTGACTTGGCGCAGACTGCACTTCTACTTGTACTTAAAGGTGTTCATGTTTTCTTGCTTTTCTAGAACATTTTCTGAGCTGCTGGAGCTGTCGTCACTGGTCTGCCGCCATTCAGTCCACGTTCAGCAGGTCGTGGAGGAAGAGCAGCTCGGTGTTTCAAGAACCCGTGAGCTCTTCTGCCCTAAACAGTAATAAAAAAACACAGCATGGGATACACAGTACATGCACTTTGGATAACCCCTCTGTCCCTGTTAATAGCCCTTGATTTGTTTGTGTTTTTTGTGTCCTGATTAATTTTGATGTAGTTGTACTATGTTTAGTGTTTTCTCATGCAGTTTATTGATTTAAATGTATTTAATAAAGTGGGGAAAAAAAACTAAAAATTTGGTGCTTTTGTTGCCATTTCAGTCAGAATTAATGTTATTTTATTTTAATGTTTAGAGTGTCTGCAAAAAGTACTTAAACCCTGTGAATTAATGCTAACATGAGAAATTATATACATAAACATGAGTCATAGGGGGGAAAATTGGTGTGTTTGAAAGTGGTTCTGTATTAGGATGCAGCATCAAGTTTACAAAGTCAAGATTTGGGATTTGGGATGGGATTTCATGCTTGTACTGTCTGAACTTACTTTGATTTGGTTTCACAAAATCAGTTCACGATTAGTTAATCCTGGAGTACTGCATGTTTTCAGGAATCACCCCGATCAGAAACGTCTTCTTGTGAAGGGTTCTAAACTGCTTAATCCGTATTTTTATTTGGTCTTATAGACGTTGCCTTTTCTTGAATTTAGAGCAATAATTACTATAACTAGGTCCACAAATTTGATTTTAAATATAATTTATCTCTGATCCTTGTTATTTTCAAATGAAAGTATTTTAGTTAAAGACTGCTGGTTATATTAATAGGCCTTTTTACTGCAGTTATAAGGATAATTGACTTAACTGGTCCATCTCAATCTAGTTTTTCATTTTTTAAATTAATTAAGCTTTGACAAGGCTTGGTCAAGCCCAGCTCTCTCCTTTTATTCTGATTTCCTCAGGTCTTACTTTTGTGTAATAGTACTCGCTTTCAAAAAATGTCTGTCTACCTCCAGTTTACTTTTAGCTTGTCATATATGGAAAGACTGAACTTTTATTTTGGTACGCGTCGAGTTCCGGATGTGACGTTGAACCAAAACATAAAGGCTCCATTTTGATTGGCTTAAGAAACGTGACGACGTTCCTGTTCAGAAAAACCAATGAGCCACAGAAGTGCGCGCATGTAAGTACCAACATTTAATGTGTTTTTCTTAATTTAGTGAGGTTTTTAACAATATATATTTTATATCCGATAGTCTTTCTGTTATTTAACAACTTATTGCTTCAAACATATCTACGTATTGTTGGGGTGAAGCGATATTCGCTCGATGTAAGTTGTTAGCTTGCTAACTTATGTCTGTAACTCCAATAATAACTACTAATTAATTCATATTCATATTTAATTCATATTAAACGAATTCTAACAACTGTAGGAAAACCTACAAATCATACATTCTGTGTTGAAAGAATACAGAGTAGATGTATTTGATCCCAGAAGGACTTGAGTTGCTTTATGTCTAACCGGGGGGAGAGGGTGTTTTCAGGTTTCTAATGTAGACCTGTTTTCACATTGAACCAGTAATGAAACTGTTCCTTTCACAGCTCTCACTCATCGTGGAGGGATGAGCCATCAGAAAGATGGCAGAGACAGAGGAACAAAAAGCCATGGCAAGGCAAGGCTAGAGCTCAGGAGGAAGAGGAGCAGAGGCTCGAAGAGCAGCCGACGGACACCGTGCCCAGAGGGACCTGTCTGACCCTGTGCCCTGCTCAAGAGCTACTGGATCGCGAGGCTCAGAACCGGCTTCACCGTTTTGAAATGGTACCAGGCACAGAGAGGAATCGGAAGCCGAGGGGAGACCCTTTGCGAGCTGTCAAAGAGTACTCGAGACCAGCAGCTGGGAAAGATGTGACAAAGCCCTCTGACCTCCGACCGCCTGACGTGTTGCTGAAGACAGTTTGTTATCTTATTGATGACATTGCAGCCTCTCCTACTCTGCATCCATGGACTGAGGCAAGTGATGTTAATGATTTAAGAAGTGATACAGAAATTCAGGGGCTTGTAAAGTTGATTTTGACATCCTTCTTATGTACTGAGTAAGTTATTTTTTATAATCAAATGTGCAAACGTCCATTTTTTGTATTTTTTAAAAGAAATTACCTTGTCTTTCAGGTGTATAGCTTCGTCTTTGATCGGTTGCGTAGCGTGAAGCAGGACATGATCATCCAGAGGCTGTCCGGTTTGGACTGCACGGCCATTTTAGAGCGGACCGTGCGTTTCCTCATCTACGCTTCGTATCATCTTTGCGGTGAACCCCTGCGGCTTTACGACCCACGCATCAACGACACCCACCTGCAAGAGTACCTGAGCTGGCTGTTGGACTGCTACACAACTGGGACAGGACCCTACCCAAACCAGGAGGAGTTTCAGGCTCTTTGTTTGCTGTACAACTTAGGTGGGTGGATGCCTCCGGTGATTGCTCCTTTTAAGTGTTCAAAGCAAAATATTTCACCTAAACAAATTTTTATGCATCTTAGTTGCTACATTACCTGGCTTCTGTTGCAGAGATTCAAGTCAAGTATTGCATTTTCCTGAAAACATCTCTTTTCTTCCATCTACCAGCAAGTTTTTAAAACATTATTTATTTGTTTAACCTTTATTAAAATGGGCACAAACAGAAAGAAACTTGATATCAGCAACACAAAGAAATGTTGAGAGGAAATTTTATGTGACGTGATACTATGTTTACTTTTTGTCATGATGGTTGCCATTGTTGGTAAAAGCTCTGCAACCAAATATTAGCAAAAATGTTGCCAGCAGTTGTCTTGGGTACATTTAGCGTGTTTTTATTTCACTTTATAGAAGCTTTCTTTTTGTTGAATATCGTGTTTTTTGTTTTTTTTTTTAAAAAGTTTAATTTACAAGACTGGTTAAATTTATGAAAATTTTCCAAATTTTGTGCCTAAAATTTCAGGGCATGTCTATATATCTCTGCGCTCTGAAGGTTTTGCTGTACTCGGTAGACTTAAATAACCTTTTTGTAAATAAATCATTTATTTATTCACCAAGCGTGCACCTCCGCAGCATAATATGTTCATATTTAAATGTGCTCTTGCTCTGCAGGTTCAGCTCGTGCCATGCTGCACGTTGTCCAACTCCCCAAACGACTCCGCTGTGCTCCCTCCGTCACTCTTGCTCTTGCTATAAATCAAGCTTTCCTGGAGAGAAACCCTGTCCGCCTGCTCCGACTGGCTCGGAGGCTGAACTTTCTGCAGGCCTGTGCGTTGCACCGTCATCTGGCGGCATGCCGTAGAGATCTGCTGCTGATATACAGCCATGGGTACAGCAGCCGCAACTGCCGCTTCCCCCTGGGCAAACTGGCTCAAGCCCTGTCCCTGGACGCGTCGCTCACAGCTCAGCTTTGTGAGACGTACGGAGTGGAGGTTAATCAGCACAACCAGGTGGTTTTTTCCAAAGCTGCTTTCACTGAAGCTGAACAAGGGAGGCTGCGTTGTAAACTGTATCACGGCATAGTGTCTGAGAAACAGAAAGACCTCTCCTTTCAAAGCATCATTCATGGCTGCGGTTCAGACACATGATATGTGCTTCTTTTTTAGTAGCAGGAAAATTATGCCTTAAACGAACACTGAGAGGGCCAGTTTTATATTTGTACTCCCATCACAGTAATGAATGATGAGTCTGTCGAGATTTTGCAGCACTGTTGTACATGTTTTACCTTTGGGACTGATGGTCTTACATTTAGGCTGTAAATAAACCCTTTAAGATGTGAGCTGATTTTATATTGTTATTTTTCACTGGATACATTGCTGTGAGTTACAAAAGTCTTGCCACGTTTCACTCAGGATTCAAGTGGAAACTTTGAACATTTATGAAAACTTCAGTGACAAGAAGAACGGACGCAGAGGAAAGCAAAGGACTGGAACGTGTTTGCTCATCTCACTTTACAAAACTAAAATGGACATTTCACCTTTTCCTGAGCAGTTCCAGTTTAAAGTTCAGTTACTGCCTCATGTTTCCGTTAAGTACTTGATAAAAAGTGTAGATTTTACTGTGCATCAGATGGAACAATCTTCCTGCACGAGTCAGGATGGAGACCTCTCTAAGGTGCTTTAAAGCACAACCTCTTTTCAGAATGCTTTTGTGTTTAACACTTTAATTTTAGGTCTTAATTGTTACAATATGTTAATGCTTTTGTAATTTGTTGGAGTTTTTTTTTTCAATCTAACTTGTTGCTTTTATTCTTATGTTATGATTGTGTGTTTCTGTTTTTTATTGTATTTTTTTATGTGAATTAGTTTGTAATTTTGCTTATAAATGGTGCTATATAAACAAGAATTTGCTTTTTTTCTTCCAGAAATGTAGCATGAATGCTGAATTACTGCTAAACTTTGCTGAAGAAGCTGAAACAGAGATAAAAAGGCAACACTAGGTAAAAGAAAAAAGAAAAAGGTAGGTAAAAGATAAAGTAGCAAAAACCTACATGAATGCTAAAAACAACAAAATGGTAGCTAGAAGCTAACAGCAGTAAAAAGGTTAGCCAAATGCTAGAAGTGCCAAAAACCGCAAAAGGTCAGCTGAAATAGAAAAGTAGCAAAAGGCTTACTTAAAGTAAAAGGAAGTATTTAAAAAAGCACAAATAGTGAGTACTCTGAAGCAAATTTCAAATAGAACAGTGCTTTTGAACAAACTTAAAAAGTCTTTATGTATCCTTGTGGGAAAAAAAAAATATATTTGTAAATAAAATTAAGTATTTTGAAAAGTAAAAAAGTTACATAACCCAAAAGTCAAAGCACCCATCACCTGAATGAACTGAACGATTTGATATAGAAATGGCTAAAATAGTCGAAAAATTGCAGAAGTAGTACTGAAAAAAGGAAATAAGCCTGGGCAACAGCTGTGCAGCATTTCCACAAAGGTTTATTTTTCTGCTTTCTTTTCCACTGACTTCTGTAATTGCGTGCTTTGACCACTTGGGGGCAGCCTATACCAATTTGTGAAATTAAAGCGCCCCAACAGTCCCAAATCAAGTCACCTGAGTGAAGGTAATGTTGTTCCAAATGTTTGTTTGTCTTGTTTTATTCTGACTATTTAGTTCTTTTTAAAAACCTAAAACGTGTTCTTGTCGCTCTTAGACTTGAGCTGAATGAGTATTTTCTCGTTTTTTCGCTCGCTGAATGAAGCGGAAAACGGAGCGGAAGGAGCAGCGAGAGGCGCACGGATTTTAAAAGGTCAAACAAGCTGAAGTGGGAGGACATACAAAAAAAAAAAGCTGTCATGTTGAAATATGAGCGAACGAACCCGGGGCGGGAGAAGAAGAAGGCACATGATGGGAGAGGAATGGTCGTGTTGCTGCTCTGCGCCGTAAGAGGAGGGAGGAATTAAAAAACACACACAACATACTTGGAGCCAGATTTGTTTAAGAGGGATGATTACAACAACTTTGATCCAGGGTGAAGCTCTGCACACCTATCACCGATGGACCTGTGGACGGAGCAGACTCTAGATTGTTAGATTTGAGGCCAGATTGACGGGAAACAAACTCACAGTGAAGCCAAAAACAAAACAAAAATGTTGCGCTTGTTTTGGACAACTCTGTGGACCTGGTTCATCTGCAGTGGGGGCAGAAGCTGTGCGCAAGAAAAGCAGTAAGTGGCCTCAGTTCTCATAGTGCTGACAGATTTTGCAGTTTGACCCCCCATGCGCTGCTCATTTTGTTGTGGGGAGCCCTTAACTCAAGTATGTGCTGGGAGAATGACAAATATAAATAGATGAGCTTTGCATGTGAGCAGACCCATGCGCACTGATGCAGCCAGACAGCTGCATTGAGTGGGAATTTAAAAAAAGCTGCACACATTTTTGCTCTTTTACTTTAAAACGTACATGTCTAATGTTCAGGTTTTCTGGGGAGAAGTGTGCAAACCCCTCCCTAAAGGATGCAAACATCAAATCTTGTGATTAACTCTTGAAGGCTTCACCTACAGATTCCCCTCCTAGGCACAGAGGATTTCTACACAAATAAGCTCCAAATAGTAAGAAACTGAGTACACTGAGCCATGTGATTCGGGCTCATCCAAGAGCCAGCTAGACCCAGTGCAGATCAAAGACATCCAGTCCATTTCCCTGTATTATCTTCCTTCCTGAAGCCTTGTTTTCCAGGGATTTTTCCTCATGACTCTCTCACAGGAACCTCAGCTGCCTCTGGTCGTAATGCTTGTAGTGCTGTAATGCCAACCACCTGACCCTTCTCTCATGCATGCACTTGGGTTTGTGCTCGGGGGGCTTTGCTCAGTCCTAATTTGTGTGATCTTCAGTGGGGTTTTCTGGGAACCAGCTGGACTCGGCGGGTCTGCTTTTTGGCTGTGCCTGTCTCCCATAACGGATTGGGTATTGGATTTGTATTTCATAAACATTAGATGTACTCCAAAAACACAAAACAAAAAACCAACCGATACATTTAAATAGAGCCTGCCCTGGACTGGATTTGGGTGTGGAGACAGTTATGGGCTCATCTCTAACCCGAGCTCCTTCAAAAATACTGAAAATCCTTAGATCCAGAAAACAAGATTTTGATTCATTACTTCTTACAGCTTTTACCACTGAGCTTTGGTGTGGTTCTTGTGTAATTTGGCATACCGCAGCCTTTCCTCCCTATTTCCATTACTTAGGAAAAGCTTCTTGACAGCCACCCGCTCATTAAGACCATTTCTGATAAGGCTGTGTCCAACAGTAAAGGGATCAGCTGAAGGATCTGGTGCAGCTATAAGGCTGTGTGTCAGGGTTTTGTTTTGTTTTTTCTTGTTGTTGAATAGTTCATTTGCTTAAAAAAACTGTTTATCTTCTGTACATTGACAGATGAAACCAAATAACAAAATGCCTAAAGATACACTTTCACACTTTTTGCAAAATTGTCTTTTATGTGCAGAATTAACACTGTCTAATTTCTTACAGTAGTTCCCTGTTTTGCTAATTGACTTACTGGCTTTTTTAAGTTATAGGCAATATTAATTAGCTTAGCAAACAAAGGAAACATTCCTCTGAACATGGTCAGGCTGAGGTCATTTCTTCTGGATGGGAGCACATGTTGTTTGAAAGCCTATATATTTACTTTTTATAATTTCGTGTTTTGATGGTGCCTTTCCAGATGTGTATGCTGTAAGCCATAGGCATATACCATCAGAGAAGCAAACTTTTAAACTGGGCACTGATAGCAGGACAGATGGTCCCTCCCCTCTTCAGTGTGGAGGACAAGGTGTCTGTAGTTTCTAAAAAGAATTTCAAATTTTCATTCATCTGACCAAAAAACTGTTTACCACTTTGCCTCAGTCCCTTTTAAATGAGCATTAGCTCAGAGAAGATGGTGGTGTTTCTGGATGGTGTTCACATCTGACTTCTTGTCTGTATGATAGAGCTTTAACCTGTTTTTGTAGATGGCACAGTGAACTGTGTTTACAAACAATGAAGTATTAGTATTAATGGAAGTATTTCTGATCCCATTCTGTTTTATTTACATTTTGCACAACATCCCAGCTTTTTTCAAATCGGGGATGTAAAGAAGTCTGAAAGTAAAGGAATAAAATATAAAAAGTAAAAGATGGTGTAAGACCTTTGCCCATTATTGTAAGTGGAAAGTGGTGGGTATTTTTAAAAACAAACATCAAGGATCATTTAGAGGTGCAAAAAAGACGTCAGAGAATGGTGAATTATAGTTATGTGCTCTTTTTTTTGTGTGTTTACTCCATTTACCTCCTGACCTCTGTTTTGCCTCCCGTTTCATCCATCCCATCTGTGTCTCTGTGTCGTCTGCTCACCTTCTTCTCTTTTATCTTTTCCCCGTCTCTCCTGTCAGGGGTTACCTGGTTGCTGCGCCCTCTGTGTTTCGAGCGGGCGTGGAGGAGAGCGTGAGCGTGACTGTCTTCAATGCGCAAGCAGAGACGCGGGTGCAAGCGCAGCTGTCCATGAAGGGACAGACGGTCGCACACAGCCACAGCTCTGTGCTCGGTGAGGACTAAGTTTTAAAGGCGTAGTTCAGATCTTTTGAAGTGGGTGAGTGTGGGTCTACGGGTTGTAGACAGTTCTTCCGTCATTTGTTTTGATTTACAAAGTTATTCCAGCAAAAGTGTTGTATTTGTGCTAGAAAAGAAAACTTATCATTCAAACCACAAGATAATCAGTTTATTTATTCAGTGGATGTAAAAGTCCCACAGATACACATGCCGGCAACAAAAAACTAAAAACATTAAGTGAAGGATGCGCACATTGTGAGAGTTATTAACCCAATCCACCACGACTCGGTGCTCCTCACCATCTACTTCCTTCATTGTCTCTGATTGGAGGCATCAGTTCAGCCCTTCAGTGTACACAGCGTTTGTTTGACAGCACCTTTAATCAACAGTGCTTGCTCTGCTCGAGATGGCATGGAGACAGGTTGCAGCTGGGTCTCCTGCAAACGCCAGGCAGAATCAACCCAACAATAGTAGCCGTCACACTTGTAGAGCGATTGACAAAACTGTGTGAAGCGAGCAAAGCTACGGAAAGAATACCTCACTCTGAACTCTCTCTACTTTTCTTGCTGTTTTAGATAAAGGCACCGTCAAACTGAAGGTGAGTGAAACGACACGCGCAGCTTTGTCTGTGCAGCTGAACTGCAGTGAGCGCCCGCTGTCCGTTGTGTGCACATTCCTCAGGCAACATGCAAATCAGCACTAGCATTATTTGCATTGCAACATCTGTCTGTGCTCATTCATTGGGAGTAAGGTAACAGCTTCAGTATAATATGCAACAGCTGTTGACGTGCATGTGTGATCTGCCACCCCAGAAGGCTGGAATGGATCAGTCCGTGTTGCACGATGCGACTCTTTAACTCAAACACCCCCACCCTCTTTCACCAAAACCTCCACCCTCATTCTCATTCACACTGTCATGTTACTCCATTAACCCTCCTAAAGGCCTCGTAACTGAAGAGAGGAAGAGAAGCCCCTGTTGGGCCGCGGGAGAGTCAAAGCCTTCCTCTGGACTTTGAATGCACTTTTTATTGTTCCTCTTTTGCCTTTGTCCTTTCTTGAATTATTAAATACACTAAATCAATGAGAATCCTTTCAAACTGTGTGTCACCATAGCAACGTTGAGTCCATATATGAGCTCTTTTGAACCCAGTCCACATTGCTTTCGCTTTTGCTCTTATGTGTCCTTGCCCCCCAGGTTCCCTCTGGTTTAAGAGGTCAGGCTCTTCTGAAGGTCTGGGGGAACCGTCACCTCACAGAGGGAGGTTGCATTTTCCACAACTACACCACCATCACTGTGGAGAGCAAGGGCACCGCTGTGTTCGTCCAGACCGACAAACCCATCTACAAACCCAAACATAAAGGTTCCCTCATAGTGCAGCTGGTAGTTAATTAGTTAATCGTGCAGAAATGCAGAACAACTAAGGTGTTTTTGAGTGTCTGTTATGTTGTTTTTTGGCAGACAAACGCACAGATGCTCTAATTTTCTCCCATATGTGGAGGAGCTTTATTCTTTATAGCTATACTAATCGTTTATAATAGGGGGTAAAGGCTAAAAACCTACTTATAATTTTTTTTTTTTTGTCCTCAGTGCTCATCAATGTTTACACAGTCACACCTGACATGAGGCCAGTGATTGAAAAGGTAATTACTGATTTAAGTCATAACAAAGCCATTAATGTTGCATTCTTCTTCAGGTTTGACTGTAGCTTGTACTGCAGGCAACACAGTTTCTGCACGTCCAACCCTCAGTTTATTTTGTTCATTTTCACCATTACTTTTATTGCATACCCCTTCTGCAGTGACGTGCCATAACACTCATTTTTAGACGCGCTTTTTCACCTCTGACGAGTGAAGTTAAAACGAGGGACCTAGTCTGCTTCGAGTGCAAGAAAGTGAACAGTCACCTCTTTACAGAGAGCAAGTTTAAGTCATTTCTACTGGAATGTTTGCAGCAGCTTCAAATATCCTGCTCAATTTCAGTTTATTGATGTTCACAGCTATAAAAGTCTGTTGCATGCAAAGGGGGCTTGCTCACTTTCACGGCGAGGTGATCGTCAGACAAGCATAGAGTGCGATGAAGTGTAAACTTTTCCGATAGTTTTGTCATTTTTAAATTATTTTCCTAAAACTCTGCATAACTCCGTGTCCTTTTTTAAAATCTTTTTTCTTTTTTTTTTTCAGATGGATGCATATATTTTGGTGAGTGGAGACTGATGGGACCACCCAGGGTTGGCAGAGCCTCGTGTGCGAGGGGGGACAGTGGCAATTTTAGTTTTCAGCCTGATTTGAGATTAAAGAGGAGGAGTTGGGGCAGCTCACCTAGATAATAGGGTGCTTTTTGAACAGTACAAGGATAAACAACATGAAAGGAACCACTGCTCGTCTGTTCTTCTGAGTTTGTCTTTATTATCCTCTTTTCAACCCTTAATATACAGTTGTCGCTCTACATACTTGCTTATCTTTATTGTCTCTATGTACAGATTTAGGATTTTTAGATTTTACTGAGATTCTCATGTGTAGGAAGCTAGTGTGAGTCTGTACTTACCTAAAGTTAGTAACAACTACATGGACGAGTCTTTTGGTCTTTTGGCACAGGTCAGGCTTCAGGCATAAACCTAAAGTGAAGCACAAAAACCCATTTTCTTAACTGCACTAAATGAGAGTAACAACTATAAATCCTAAACAGGGTGAAGTGGTTATAGAGACATTGTTAATGTGCAAAGGAACTCTACACATTGTATAAAAAAACCCTTTTCCTGGTTTGATCTTTTAGGATCCAAGAGGATCAAGGATGATCCAATGGAAAGATCTTAAATCTGTCTGCTGTGGTAAGATGAGTTTATTGCAACATTTTAACAAAGATTTTCTGCAGACTTTGCATGTGATTCAAAAAAGTTATAGACTTGGCGTACAGATACACTTCAGGTCACCATTGTGATTGTCATTTGAACTTTCCAGTCTACCGTTAATAGGGATTAAGCATGTTATTAGATTTTATTTTCTCTTTTCAGGGGTCGTGAACATGAGTTTCCCCCTGTCCGACCAGCCCTTGTTTGGAGAGTGGTTTATCTTTGTGGACGTGCAGGGCCACACTTACAACAAGTCGTTTGAAGTGCAGAAGTATGGTGAGGGATTCAGTGACTCTTATAGATGTTTATATATTTTATTTTTATAGTGTTACAAGTTGCGTTTAGTGTTTTAAATGTACAATTTGTCACAGTGATGCCCAGATTTGAGTTGGTGATCGATCCGCCGTGTTACATCCGGGATCTTAACTCGTGTGAACAGGCCACTGTCAGAGCCAGGTATGGTACATAAAGTACATCTGTGTAAAATAATACAACAACAACAACGGTGATGTTGTCTTTGATTTGTTTGGCTCATCATATAGAGGAAAAATGACACCTTATGTGTTCAGAGCAGCTTTATTTTATTATGTCCTTTTAGGATATTCTGGGTATATATTATGTCAGGAATAAAAATAACACTTTTTCCATATTAGCTCTAATTTGCTAATATTGTGCAGGTATACTTTTGGAAAACCAGTGACAGGGAAGTTGACAGTAAATATGACCGTTAATGGAGTTGGCTACTACAGACATGAGATGGGCCATCCTGTTATTAAATCTATGGAGGTCAGTATTTTAATCCACTTTTGACAGGTATTTTGGAAGTGAATGTTATACTGGTGTATATGACGAATGTTAAAGATTTTCAAGCTCAAGATTGCACTCAAAATGTCTTATTTACCCATTATTTAACAATGAAAATAAAACTCTTGAGATTTAAAATCTCTATCATGAGAGCATCTTGGTAAGCTGCGTACAGTTACTCTATGTGCTGTTGTTATTCTCCACTTTGGCAGGAAAATATACCCCTCCAACTATACCTGAATACGGCATGTGTTCTCTTGTCAGATCAAAGGCTCTGCAAATTTCAGTCTCTGTGTCAAGGACATGATGCCCTTGGATGTGGCTGATCACTTCAGGGGGACAGTGAGCGTTTGGGCCTCGGTGACCAGCATCGATGGAAGCAGGCAAACCACATTTGATGACTCAACACCGGTTCATAAGCAGCTCATTGACATCAAGTACTCCAAGGATACACGCAAACAGTTCAAGCCTGGTCTGCCTTACAAGGGGAAAGTAAGACTCGCAGCAAAATAGTTGTCGACACTATGAACACATGAAAATATGTCTTCACAAACTACAGGGGGATGGATAAGTTTTTTGGGGGATTTTTTTTTTCAGTAGCTGATGCAGATTTTTAGAAATCAGAGCAGCCAGTTGCCAATTTTTGAAGCCCGTTTGTTTGTTTATTTATTTTTGGACCATAAAGATAAAAGTTTAAGATTCATTTACTATTCTGTTTTTAGAATTTTCCCAAAAACAAACTTACAGTGAGGAAATTTGATCTAATTCTTACAGTAGGGTGTATGATAGGCAATAGTAGGAACAGCATAGGGCCCCTTTTTTAATGCTTAAAAGACTGCACAGGCAAGTAGTGATGAGTCCACTGAAGCAGTAACTTTTGTAAACACATTTGTGAAGAATAATAGTAAAACAGACAATTACTATAATATTCCAGTCAACTATTTTGAGAGTCTGCTGATGTGCTATAAAAGAGACTCCTGTCGTGGGAGGGCATAGCATTAATGTAACAATACTGTGCTACCACAGATATGCCTACCTTTTTTAATAATCATGGTAATCTTAGGCATGAGCACTGCCAATTATTTAAAAGAAGGGGGAAATCGGCCAACTGATTGATCAATTTACTTCTACTAGGAAGAAAAGATTTACAATACACAATCTTGTTACTTACGGTGATTTAGGCCTTTTCTGATTCACATTAACATTAGTGATTGACCCTGTAGCCTGTTTCTTCTCTTGTCACCTTCACTCTGTAGATTGAAGTCACCTTTCCCGATGGGAGCCCAGCTGATGGTGTAAGGGTGCGTGTTAAGGCCGAGCTGACTCCAAAGGACAATGTCTACACCAGTGAACTGATCTCAAAGGACGGCCAAGCCACGTTTGTAATCCCCTCCATACCAACAGCTGCCCAGTATGTCTGGCTTGAGGTCAGTCATGAGTACCAGCAATTTCCTGTATTTTATGATTCGAAAAAGATGAAATTTTAGTGTTTTTGTTTTCAAACAGACCAAGGTGACATCCATTGATGGCAAGGCAGTGGGAGACCAGTACTTACCTAGCTACCTGTCCATTAGTAGTTGGTACTCTCCAAGTAGGTGTCACATCCAGATCCAGAGTCCCAGCGCTCCTCTTAAAGTATGGTTTGCCTTTTTATTTTGTTTAAATTTGGAAAAGTGTGCTAAATTTTAAGTGCTCCACATTATGTGTTTGGTCTTTGAATCATTTTAGAAGTGCATTACACATTTACTGTATCTTTTGTAAGGCCTTAAGTTTAGATTGTTATCTTTTTGTGTGTTTAGGTTGGTCAGGAGGCCAAAATAGCCCTCAAATCTACATGCCCCTGTAACTTCACCTTGCACTACGAAGTGATATCTAGGGGAAACATTGTCCTATCGGGCAAACAGCTGGCCAACCTGACGGCCTCGCATCGAGGAAAAAGAGCCGCAGTGACCTTTGATAAGAACGTTCCCACCACCCACCTCCCTCCTTCTGCCTCTGGTAATGTGTGGATATGTTTCCTCACGTTATAGCTTTACAAATGCCTTTTCGGAATTGACTTTAAAAAGAAAACAGATGCACAGAAAACCATGAGATGAAACTTCTTTGACTTTAGCACGTAACAACAGCCTCAAAGGCCCTTGTTAAATGTGACACTGTCTTTTTATATATAAATCACATGGCAAAGATCTTCCCAATTAAGTGCATATTGTATTGTGTCATATCATATTGTATCATATCACACTGTATTGTATCACAGTGTGTCATTGTGAGTATTATATTGTATTGTATTGTTTCACATTGTATTATATTATGTTGCATTGTATCACATTGCATTGTTTTGTATCGCAGCATAACATAAAGAGTTTATAGGTTACCAAATAGTTTTCTGAACAGCTGTAAAAGAGTGATCTCACCTTTCTTTTCTCTCATTCTGCCTGATGTTTCAGGCTCGTCCTCCCAGGCTGACTTGGACACCTGCTTGTCTTATCTCCGTCTTCCTGTTAGTCACAGCATGGCGCCCCTCAGCCGCCTGCTGGTCTACTACGTGAGAGAAAATGGTGAAGGTGTAACAGACAGTCTGCAAATCCCTGTCCAGCCTGAATTTGAGAACCAGGTTTGAAAACGTTTTGTGGATGTTGGTATTTTCACTATATTATGAAGTAATTTGTCCAGAAAGAAAGAGAAAATACTCTTAGGCACATTTAGATACGAGGGGGGTTTTTGTGTTGTCTCTGCTAAAACTTTGGTGTTTGTGGATACGGAGGAACATGTTCCTCCTTAAAATGAGTGTTTATTAAAAGCTGGAAAAAGATGGACTCACAGTACACATTTTGGAGCTGAGCCTACGTATTCATGCACCAGCCGTTACACCACAGGGTAATGTCAGTAAACAAACAGCTGCGTTGGCCCAAGAGCGCTCCCCAGTTCCTGCCCGAATTAGGTGGAGTTAACTCCCTGAAGTATTTACAGCTCTGTGGTATGTCCTTACAACACTGTGTTTGTGTGTGTTGGAGGAGGGGTTGTGTGGGCAGGATGAGTCCATGACCATGCAGGCCACAGGCAGATAAGTAGGGTCATGACAGGAAAGGATGACAGGTTACGGATTGGTGAAAGGGAGGCAGCGATCCAAGTAACGAGGCTAATTTGTGACCTTGTGCTGATGGAAAAAAAGTGTGTTGATGTGTGAAAGTTTATGACTGACTCTCACCAACACTCCGTCTGTTTGTAAACTTTGGGGTTTTCCACTCCCAGTCATGTTGTTTACCACCATATCTGCATGCTTAAAACATTTAGACTCGCGTTTCTTCAGATTATGTACAAATTTTAGCACTTCTTACCCATCCAACATGGCCATAAAGTGATAAAATGGTTTAGTCAAACAACTGAAAGTTTCATATGTGAAAACAAAATTCCCAAAGGTTCTTATTTAGAATCCACCAACAATTCGGTCACCAAGTTTTGTTCTGCGTCAGAGGTTGAAGTCTGAATTGAAAGTTGGATTTTTTTGTTTTTGTAAGCATAACAGTTCTCTTTTCTTTGTTGCTTGGGTTGTAGGTGTCTGTTTCTTTGTCGTCTAATGACTCAATTCCCGGAGACCCGGTGACCCTGCATGTGCGGGCTGAGAGGGGCTCGTGTGTTTGTGTGGCCGCCGTGGATAAAAGTCTTTACTTGTTAAAGCCTGATTTTCAACTAAGTCCTGACAAGGTTTGCCACGTCAGTTGTTTATTTCACCCCAAGAGTGTGTAATGAATGAAAGTATTCTGTAGCTTTAAAATATTGAGCTTTTTTCTTATTTGTTTTCATTTAATCACTGTAGTATTTTAATGATTTTTCCATGAATGTGTCTTTTTATTTTTGTGCAGGTGTTCAAAGAGTTGGCTGACTTCGACGTTGCAGATGTTTTTGGCATTCCTAAAGATGACGGACACATGTGGTGGCCTGGACTGTCATCAAAGAGACGCAGGCGCTCATCCGTGTTTCCATGGCACTGGGACATCACTAAAGACGCACGTTTTGCTTTCACGGTGAGAATATACAGTTCAATATGGTGCTACACTGATTAAAAAAAATTACGACCTTACTATGTCTGTGTATGCATCTCTCTGTGGCTTTAATACAGGAAACAGGGCTGGTGGTGATGACCGACATGGTGAGTTTAAACCACCGGCAGAGCGGAGGGATGTACACAGATGAGGCTGTTCCGGCCTTTCAGCCACACACGTCCACTTTGGTGGCTGCCATGCATTCCCGCTCCACCTACAGGTAGAGGACTCGCTATAGGGATGCTTGAGGTAGTCTTTGGGCAATAGTGATGTGTGTGTTGACGCACAACCTTAGGGACTACAGGTGGGATTGATTTGTTTGGAAATATTAAAGGTTTAAGCAAGGTAAAAAGTGAAACAGCAGCATTGCATCTAAGTTCCTCAGCGCTTATCTCCTCCTGTGTTTTGACTGTAGATCTGAGAAACGAAGGCGCACATTTTTCCCAGAAACGTGGGTGTGGCACTGCCTCAATGTCAGGTATGCCAGTGATTTGTGTGTTTTTCATGTGTGCGAGAGTTTCTGTGTACTTGGCTTTTATCTAGAAATAATTTTATGTGAATTAGGCAGACTTCTGAAGAATTTATGATCAAATAAAAACAGAAGGGATAAAAAATATGAAGGAGAAAAGTTGAGACTCTTGTGAACTGAAAGAAGAAATGAGTCAAAGACGAAGAATAATCTAGTCAAGCTGAAAATGAAAGGTAAGGTAAAATAAAATAGTAAAATAAGAGAAAGAAAATGTACTTTGAGCAACAACACGAACATGTGATAACAGATTTTTTTTGTGCAGTTCTTTGTATAGGAAAGTCTATTTACATTGTGTTTCAGCACCCAGCTTTTCTCCTTCTGGGTGGAAGGTGTGTCATTAATTCAGGCTCTTCCTTAAGAGCTCCTCCCATTCATATCCAGGCAAAATAATAAAAAAAATACTGTAGATTTTAATATGCTGGATTTCTTTAGTGGGGATTTTAGAATTTACCCTAAAAGTATTTTAGTGCAACCTTTGGACTCTTTTGATTGAAAAAAATGCAGTTTCTGAAGTTTACTATGTCTCAAAATGTTTGCCAAGACCAACATAAAATATGTACTGCCAAGAATTAGCTCAGTCCATTTCATTTAGAGGAAAGATTGGGTCAGCACCTGAGTGTTCCTCACACCTGTCCATTTTAGAGTTACTGCTGTAGTTACATTGACACAGATGTTGGCAACATTAAAGTAAAATCGACTATATTTCATCAAGCCGTTCTTTGTAGAAAATGTATTGGTTTTTATATTTTTTTCAATGTTTGTGTTAAATGTTTTTTTTTTTTTACATTATCCAACATTTTTTGCCACCTAAGTTGTACCTCAATGTGTCACCGACAGCTCTGAAAGTGGGGAGGCCGACCTGCAGCTGGATGTGCCAGATTCAATCACCTCTTGGGTCACGGAGGCCGTCAGCCTGTCTGAGGAGAAGGGACTGGGTTTAGCAGAAAGGACAGAGCTACGAGCTTTCAAGTCCTTCTTTGTTGACTTTACGCTGCCCTACAGCCTAATCAGAGGGGAGCAGACCAAAGTTCCTCTCACCGTCTACAACTACCTACCTACTTGTTCAGAGGTAAAAAATGATGACAAACTTTATTTGCCTTTAAGAAAGATGTAGCTTTAAAAGCAGCAAGACAGTATTACAAAACTAAGACAATAAACTTCATGTTGTGAGAAAAACAAAGTGGTTTAAAGAGCAGAAAGTATTTGATGTGTGGGCTACAGATCAGAGAAGAATGTATGAAAACACGTTACCAAATTTGCAATATAAATCACTGCAAGGATGTTCTGCAGTTCACAGAACATCCTTGGTGTCGGAAAACTGTTAAACAAGTCAAGGGTTCTTACAGAAAGTTGATAGACTCAGGTAGGCCCGCAGGGCACAGAGATACTAGAAATTCCAAAGGAAGGAGGGCAATGTGAAGAATTGATATTAGCTCAAAAGTATTTTTCAGCACTTAACTTTGAAGAGCCCTCCAAGCTCTGTCCTGGCCCTAACTGGGTCCATCCTGCGCTCCACGGAGATGACATCATGATGTTTGCAGACGCGCCTGTTGCAATGATCTGTGTGCGCTGCCCTGATGTCATGATTGGTGAATATGCAAACCAGAATAGCCCTTCCTTTGATGTCCACCCCAGCAACATGTGATTCCTATATTTCCTGCTCAGTTATTTATGACTTTATGAAGCGTGCAGATAAAGAACAGTTAAAAGATTCCTTTGCATTACAAAGCCTTGTTGAAATTGGACGATGAGTGCAACTTAATCCTTCAGGGAGCCTGAGAAGCATTAGTCAGGCAGCATGGAAAATTTGCCATGTGATTTAAGAATTCTCCCTTTGCTTTCAGCGCTTTGAGAGAGAGCACGCGATATGAGGGAGGCCGAACGAATGTGATGTCATTGTAGGCTGTCAGGGGAGATCGATCGGCTCTGATTTGTGTTTTCCTCTTTTCTCATTTCGTAGGTTCATGTGAAAGTGTCAGTTCCAAAAGGCGTCAAATTTATTGGCCATCCCGGGAAGCACCATCTTACCAGAAAGAAGTGTGTTGCACCAGGAGAGGCGGCTCCTACATCTATTGTGTTGTCTTTCACGGAACTGGGATCGGTTAACATCACAGGTGCCCCAAGACAGCAATCACACGAAGTTTATTAGTTTGTTTAAAACTGTGGTCATTTCATCATCTGCAATATTTTGCGTTAGCGTGGAGACATCGGCATAGAAGTCACATGTTAACAAACGGCATTTGCTGTTAGAAAAATATATGGAGTTTAAATTCTTATACTCAAGATAGATTAGTGTGTGCAGAAATCATTCAGAATAAAGAAGTATTTTGAAGTCTTAAGCCTTTCAGCAGGACATTGGACCTCTTAGTGTGATGTCTAAAAGTCAAGTCTTTGACTCAGAGGCACTCTGATGGTCAACAAGCTGAGTTCTGCGTGATCTGGTCCCCCACCCAGGTTACAAACAGTCCCCTCCCGAGCGCATGTGAAAACAAAGCAGGCCAGCAGTGGGGGAGTAACCGGAGCTGCGCTGTGACACTCAGTGGCATGTTGATGAGTTTGCAGGTCACTGGCGGTCGATGGGCCCCCCATGGCCCCACTCAGAGTTCCCTGGCCGCTTGTGTTTCCTTCTGACTACACACGCATAAAGAGACTCCACTGGCACCGTGCCACATTACCAATGTGCTCCACATAAAGAGAACTGGGTGTCCCTCTGCAGTCATGTTTACTCTATCTAATGAATGTCAGTGTCCACAAATAATTAGGGATATGGTCTCTTCTGAGACATGGCCTCTTCTTTTTCAGCTTCAGAGTAGAAGTCCAGTTGATTTTTTTGTTTGTTTTTTAACCTTTTTTAGATTTCTGGGTATTCCAAACAAGGAAATCAGAAGCTAATTAGTTTTTGTGGCAGTAAAGAGTCCTGGTCCTCCCTCAGCCCAATTCTCCTTCCTCCATTACATATATCTCAGGTTTTAAGATACTGCATGATTTATGTAAAATCGATTTAATAGGAAATCCTTTTGTTATTCAGACATCCCATCATCTTGCAGTGTCACTGACGTATCAAGATATCATATGACTGCACAACTGAAAGAATGATAGCTGATTGTATTTTGTTTAACTTTCACAGCCCGTGCCATTGCCTACAATGCACCAGGCTTTTGTTCAGATGGACTCCTGACAGGCAAAATAGCGAATTATGTGGATGAACGGAGGATCCCAACAGGCCTGGATTACGTCCGCAGGACTGTGTTGGTGGAGGTAAAAGAACAGACATTCACAATTTTCACTTATAAGAAATATTTTTATATATTTGTATATGCATCAAAGGGCAGCACTACATATGATACATTGTGTGTCATTACAGTTTCAGTATGCACAGTATCAATATTGCAAAGGACTACAATATATTCTAAGTTCTATGCATTCTTGCCCTGCATGCCAGGAAAATATTTGGCCAATCTAATTTGCCTTCATTTGTAACATTTCATACTGTATACGCTTTGTTGTGCTCTTTTCACTTGATTTTGTTCTCTCCCCCATGCTCCATTTACAGCCGGAGGGGCTTCCCAGAGAATACACATACAGTGTTTTCTTCTGTCCCAATGGTCAGTGCAAATATGTTTCTATTACCATATCCCGCTGCAGTTTTTCAGAATGCAGTGGGGCTTGAGTTTTAATGTCTTGTTCCTAATTGTATATTAGTCATGCTATAAACCTTACTAACATAAGTGCATTTTGTATTTCCATCTTTAGAGAGAATCCACATTTCCACTCCTAATAAGTACGAGTATCAGTATGTCAAAAAACCAGCCAAGATGGACCAGTTTGAGGTGGCAGTGAAGACGCACAACGATGCTCATTTCGCCCTCTCGTCTAGTCCCCACGACAGCGCAGGGATGCTTGAGATTGTATTAGGTGGCAGGCAGAACACTCGCTCTTGGATTTCCTTGGGGAAAATGGGCGAGCCCCTGGTCAGTGTCTCCACACCCGGTATCCTGTCCTGGGATGAGTTTCGCAGTTTCTGGGTCAGCTGGAAGGGAGGCACGGTACAGGTGAGGTAATAAGGAAATTACATGTAGCGTGAAAATGTTCTGCTTCATTCAGCTGGTGAGTTTATGTTCTCACACACTGAGTTAAAACACACTCAGCAGACCACTGGGTCTGTGTGTCAGGAGAACTAGCTCCTCTTATATTGGGATCATGATCATGATTAACAGGCTGATGTCACTGAGTATAACTTGGTTTAGTTGACTGTAGTCAGTGGTTGGCACACCACTCACTTTTCCCAGGCGCAATATTATCCTTGCATCAGTTTACCAGAGTCAGCAATTCAAAGCTTGCATATTAACAATGGTATTATAGGCTGGACTAATTTTGTGGTTTGACCTTCATTATTCTCAGGTTCAATGTGTTTATGAGGTTAAACTTCTGTACCGTGGAAGAAGTGTTGTACTTGGGTCTGTTAAATGTTGTGTTTTGTATGGGGGTAGTTCGTGAATCATGTGGGCATCACCAAAATATAGGAGGGAACTGAATTAGAAGGCAACTGCGCCTGCAGATTTCTTGAGTAGATAATTCATGATGAAGGTTTTCTGATTAAAATGGCACGAGAGCAGTAGTTTTACTAAATGATACAATAGCCTGTCTGCCTTTTTGTCTGCAGATAGGCCATGGTGTACACCCATCCAATGAATCTATCATTTTGCAATGGGCAGGCCAATTCCCAGGACAGGTTTGACTCTTTCATGGTATGACATACAAAATGCAGTACTTTATCTTTAAGGAACTTTTTTAAAATGTTCATTTTTTTTGTCTATTCAGGTGCAACATATTGGCTTCTCAACAGGGTGGGGCTCTGTTGGAGAGTTTAAAATCTGGAGAAAGGAAGACTCTGATGACGACCACAACGAGGCCTTCACACTGGGAGTCCCACACAACATGGTGCCTGGATCGGAAAGGGCCACTGCCTTTATGATTGGTATACTGGTTTATGTTTGAATACATGCCATATACCTATTATCTTATTAACATTTACATTCACAAACGTTGGCCTCATCAAGCAGCTAAGTTATTTAGCTGTGTAAATACTTAGTATGTCACTGTATGCACTGTATCTGTTTATGTAACAGGGGATGTGATGGGACCAACTCTGAATAACCTGGATAAGCTGTTAAGGCTGCCCTTTGGGTGTGGTGAGCAAAACATGATTCACTTCGCCCCGAATGTCTTTGTTCTGAAGTACTTGCAGAAGACCAGGCAGCTGAGCCCTGACGTTGAAAATGAAGCCACTGACTATCTGCTTCAAGGTGAAGAGGCTGGAACCAAATATTTTGTTTTTCTTGCACTTTAAATTGAGCATGTAGTGTCACCTTTTTCTAGTGGCTTAAAAATAAACTGCTTGCTAAGTCTGAAAAAAGAAAATCCAATTTTGCTCTCTTAACCTTTTACCTTGTGTTTTTGTAGTATTATTTGTCATTTTTACTCAGTATAAACTGTAGCGTTAACTTTTCTTTCTAAACAAAACTGAGCCAATAATGCAGTGGTTGTCACTTAGATAAGGATTACCTTTTGTTCTCATCATCCAGGCTACCAGAGACAGCTGACCTACAAGAGGCAGGATGGATCCTATAGTGCTTTTGGTGAAAGAGATTCCTCTGGCAGTATGTGGTGAGTCACTGTAAACGGGATTGAGGAGTACACAGTCCATACCAATCCATATATGTTTAGTTCTTCAGCTTTAACTGGGGATAGAAGCTGCTAACAAGAGCAGGAAAGTTTAGTTTTTTATCTAAATTTGAGGTCACTCTGCCTTAATGAATCTATTCCTGTTGCAATTTTACAATAGAGTGTTTATTTTGTGTTTAAGCAGGCAGACTTCATTTTATCCAAAATGGTAAAACGGTAATCTACCCTTGCAGCGGGAAGTTCTTCTGCTTGTAATTTAACAGCCCGTTCACAGTGTGCATTCCTCTAGTTGATTTATGAGCTGAGGTGGGTATTATGATCTTTACTAGAGCTAACACTGTGAAACAGCAGGTTAAATAAACGGCACAGAATCGTAAACAGACTGCATGATTGGATCCCCGAGGCAAGTAAAATGTCAGGATTTATTTGCAATTTTTCTGGGTTCATATCCCAGCTACTCGGTTTACCAACGCTGCTTTTGACCGCACAGACAAACTCTTTTGGAGACAGTTGTCTGGAGCCACTTCACCAAATGCGTCCTTACCGTTTTCTGACATTTCTCGGAATATGGAAGTGGTGCATGCCTCCTAATGACCTACTACCTCGTTGTAATTGGTAACATTAAACTGTCATGGGAAGCTTGAAGTCCTCCTGACGACTGTGGTGGAATATGAGGATGTAGCAAGCAGCAGTTTGGAGTTTTATTTGGTGCTCAAGGCAACAGGAGTGGGTTGTGGGCACAACACACACAGTTAACCATCAGTAAACCTGCACCAGACACTTCATGAATCAATCAATGACACACTTGCATCCAAAACAAGCCCCGATTTTGTTTTAGTTTCAGAGTTCATGCTCAGAGCAGGGCTTTAATTGCCTTCCTAAAAACAGATGTAATGCTGTGTTAATGTTTCCTAGCATGTAAAACATATTGGAGTGAAAATTGATGGGATTTAGTAATCCTAAATGTATGACAACAGCTGGCAGTAATGGGTTGGTGTACAGTATTTTGCTATCTCTCATAACAAGGTTGTTAAACCTACACAGAATGACTTAAAAGATAAATACACAGGAAAATCTTAAGGTCATCATGCTGGTACTAGTTTTGGAACACAGCTGCAAGCTCAAAAATGAAACAGAAAATTGTTTCCAATAACAGGGGCTCTAAGTATAGAAATAAAGTGCTGTGAGCATCAGTCACAACTGTTTTACATTATAAACTCTATCACAAGACACCTAAAAAGGCTCAGGGTCTTTGCAAAAGTAATGCCTTCCTACTAAGGTTGTTTTCTGAGGTAAATTTCTACCTATATAATCTGGTTCGGCTCTTCACAGGTAACAGAAGTGAGTTAAAAAAACAACTGGTTCTTTAAAACATCTCTGTTGTGGAAACACAGGTTTATATGCAGCCACCCATGCTCATGAGTAGAAATACAATTTTAGGTCATACGATTCTGTTTCCTTAGTTTATAAACTGGACAAACAAACAACAACCTTGGGGTCTGTGTGCAGCAGTGGTTGTGCTTAGTTTTGTTTTCAGTGTGGATGGCGAAACAGATGGAAAGGCAAAACCAGGAGTGAGCCAGGGGTTTAGGGACCGTCTATAAATTGCGAAATCAAGTTTTAATATTCAGCATCAATATATTTGTCTGTTTTCACCTTTAATAGAATCAGACATTTATAAGTCAGACACTCAAATCTCCTTTTAATGTCGCTCCAACTTGTAAATTAGAAACATTCCAGAAAAGTTTTAGGCTCATAATACTCTGTTGTTGGCTCCTTAACATTCAGTTTGGAATTTGACTTGTTTTGATTAGGATTAAGCTGAAGTGAATTGTTTTTGTGCTTGTGATTTAACAGTGGTTTAATAGATTGTTTAGAAGTTAGTGAACCTGGAAATAAAATTTGTCAAACTTTTCTGTTACTGAACCCAAATGATGATCTGTTTCTTGCTATCCAAGAGTATGAAGCTTGTTAGTAAATCCGTTTGCAGAGGTTTAATCATCTCAGGGAACAGATTCTTACCACCTCAAACTTTATTTTTACCATTACCATGTACCTTCAGTAAACACAAGAGAGGTATGTGAGCTTCCTTCCAGCCCTAAAGTCAATCTCATTCTCACTTTACTACGTTTACTTGAGGCTCAGTATTTAAAACCAGTGCCACAATGTGCGCTATAAAACTTTTAATGAGTTGTAGCATTAGTTTCATCCCAAGGGATGAATAATCCAGGTTCCAATCAGGAAAGATTTAATGTTTTTGTTTATGAGAGCCCCTTGTTTTTTCCTTGTAATTATGATTTCACGTACGAGCTCCAATAAGACACTAAAGCGTGACCTGTTTGTATACTCCATTTCCATGTCATTTTTCTTACTCATTCTTGGTAAACAACTTACCTCATACAATAAGTCACTTGTGCTCAGGGGTGCCGTCACTGAGCAGCTATTGGCCAAAGACAGCAGCTTTCAGCCACTACCGGGAGGTCTGTTGTTTATGGAAGAGTGTCTGTTTATTAGCTCAGCCGTGTACCCAGGGCTGACCCGCGCCTTTCTCCATTGCTCCCCTGATTCTTCTCCACCCCGGCCCACTAAAACAAAATCGTGGCTCATAAACTTTCAGTTGCACTCCTAGGCCAGCCAGATTCTCAAACCTTCAAGTCCTGGGATTCGTGCTTGCATAAGTTGAGGAATGCTTCAGGGGAATCTTTGACTCACAACCAGAAACATACTTGATCAGCCCATGTGCTCTTTCACATTCTCAAGAGCACAGCTGCTGCATCTTGTTGTACTGATCAAACTGTGCCGCACCCATCTGCTCCCCTCCTCATTCCTTTCTTTATTTCATCAAATCATCCATACATACCAGTCCTCTGATCACATACTGGAAGCGTGCAACGTGTTGAATAATTTCACTAAGTCTTACCAAATTAGTTGACTCAAAAGTCCTGTGAAGTGAAGCAGAGTACCTGTTTTCAGGTGTTTCAGATGTTTTATTAGTTTTTATCCACCCTCTTGACTTCTATATGTCTTTCCTTTAGGTTGACAGCGTTTGTGCTGAAGTCCTTTGCTCAGTCTCGTGCTTTCATCTTCATTGACCCCGAAGAGCTTTGTGCAGCCAAGTCCTGGCTCATCAGACATCAGCGAGGTGACGGTTCCTTCCCTGCTATGGGACGCATCCTGAACAAAGACCTGCAGGTAGGCCCGTGTTTGGATGGATATGGAAAGAAGCACTTTGGCTTTTTGTGGTACCTGATGTAAATACAAATATTAGTAAAAATGTTGGCACCGAAAACTTTCTGAATTTCCATTTGTAGTCCGTGACAGAAGGCTCCTTTCTCTATTGTCAAACTACAATATTTTAAATATAATAAATTTCCAAATTTTTGTTTTGTTTTTGCAGTTCCCGTTTCGCTTTGCTCTGTACAGCACTTTGGGTTCCACTTATTTAAAAAGTGCTTTATGAAAAAAGTTCAGCTAACTAGTCCAAATGCAGTGAACCAATGATCCTTAAGCCGGCTTTAGTTGAATACAGGTAAAGATTAAAAAGATTATACCTGGAAAAACCTTTGCCAAAGCAGAAGCACACAGACACTAGCTTTTGTCTGACAACATTCAAACTGTTAAAAATAACTCATTATTCAAATATTAACTGGAAACCCTTAAATCTTAACTGTTGCACTTTGGGGCAGATGGGTTTCAGACTTATTGGCAACACCCTTCAACAGCTGTGATGAGCATGTGCTACCAATACAAAGAGTGGTGAGGGTATTAAAACAGCTGGAGATGTTCTGCTGGACCACCTGCGTAACAAACGGCAACACAGAGAATTTGGGCCTCGTCTTCTTATGAGAAGAGGACCATTCTACCACTGAGCCACTCCATGTGAAGATGTCATTTTTTATTGGTTCTGTTTAGTTGTAATGATAATTGCTGATTTTGTGTACAGGGAGGGATCCATGGGAAGATCTCTCTAACGGCGTATGTTGTCGCAGCTCTTTTGGAGACGGGGATAACCACAGAGGTGAGAAGTCCAATAGCTTGACCTGACAGAGTGTACCTTTCACCTAAAAGTCTCTCCTCAGAGGGAAATGTTTCATCCCCGATTAGTTCATCAAAACCAGCTCTAAATGAACATACCGGAAGTAGTTGAATGAATGACTTTTACCAAATTTACTAGTGTGGAATTTGATTTATTGCTTTGAGTTTTGTAAAGCAAGTTTCTTTTTTTAGTCAGCTTGAGTGATTCCCGATCCACTTAAATAACCAATGCCCGTCCTAGCAGTCCCGGGTCGTGTACGGACGGATCGCTGCATTCCTGTTCTTGTAAAGATGGATGTGCTGGCAGTCTGCCCACTCAGATTTGTTATGCTCCAGTGCTCTTAATGTAATGTCTAATCATGACTGAACTACTTCAAAACATTCAGGCTGACATGCAGAGGCAGTTTAGACCCATCAAAGATCCCTTTCTTGGATTACTCACTTCAACTGGATAGTCAAATTTAGTTATTTTGACATCTTTTTTAACTTTTATGTATTTTCAAAACCTAGGCATTTAAAATTAAAAGGGAGTGGTTGGATAGAAGTCTCAGATGAAAATGTAAAAGCCATTAAACTTCTAATTTTTTTTGTCTTTGCCCCTGAAGTTAATTTTTTTCCTCTCCCTGGTCCTTTTCCTTCCATCTGTCTCCCTCTTTTTGCTCTATCTTTCCTAAAAAGGGGATTCTTCTGAGAATCAACCCTTTTAGCACTGATAGAAATGAAAAGGTGTTGTTCGCTTCAAAGCCGTACCTTCATCTCCCTTCCAATTTCACTTAATTAAAAGATGACTGCTGCAATTGCAGTGAGTGGCTCTGGAGGCCTCTCATTTCATGGATGAGAGGGAAGGTCACATCTGCATGAGATGAAAGTCAACTCTCAACTCTTTAATGGGCAAAATGAATGTTTATTTAACTGAAATTGCACCGAAAGGACTGTTGTCCAGTTGTAGGAGGGAGCCTCTAAACAGCCTAATAAGAAGACGATCATAGTGTTGTAATTAAGTATTCCAAAGTCTCTCCTTTTTAATTGAGAAAGCTCCTTGGATAAGAAGTGAAACATCTTCAGCTGCAGAATGGAAGTCCAGTTGTTTTTGTTTTTCAACCTTTTTTGGATTTACCACGTCCTGGATGACTTAGAATCTACACTACAAGAATGCCAAATGTTACAGCATGTAAATAGTGAGATGACAGTGCATTAACAAATTTAAACATATATTTTCTGTATTTCTTAAAATGCTTGATTTTTAAACAATGTTTTTACTGAATCGTTTATTGAACTGCACATTATTGACCATGGGAAACAAGATATGCTTAAATGTGTCCGGGCATTCAGATTCTGAAATTCCCCTCTTGAAAATACTTTCTCTGCTCAACCTTTTAAGCTGAAATGACCACATGTTTGTTGCTTTATTTTTTATTTTTTTCTGTCTGTCTCGTTTGGTACAGGAAGAGAAGGTGGCAGTGGCCAAAGCCAAGGATTTCTTGGAAAGCAACACATACTCTGCCAATGATCCCTACACCACCGCTCTGTCTGCATACGCCCTGTCTCTACTTCGCAGCCCTTACGCCCCGCTGGCTTTGCGCCGCCTCAACCACATGGCCATCACTCAAGGTACTACCACATCCCATGTCACCTAAACAACAGACTCGATGCTGGACTGCAACAACAAAACAATGAAAAATATCTCTGTAAGGAGAGTAAAATGGGGTGTTACATTTTTTTAAACTTTGTAGTGACACAGTATGAAGAAGTTTGACGTTGTATGTGAAGTAACAGAACTGGGAGTCCCTGGAAATTTAACCAAAACATTAGGACCATGTCTCCGAACAACTTGAAACTCAACACTTGACCTGGATCTAGCATTTTCACCCACCAGATGTAAAGTGAATCAGTTGAAATTATGTGAAGGATCACAAAGAATCAATATAAATACAGATTACCTACTGATCTGAGTCTGGCTTTAGTTTAAGCAAACAACAAGCAAAAAGAGTTGTAAAAGTAGCTGCAGTCACCCTTATCAAAAGTGGAGACCACCTCTTGTATTTCCCCTTCAGTTTTGTATTGTTTTATTGGTTTCCTTTGGCTTTTTCCTTAACTTCCTTTTGTCCAAATCGTTCTGCACGTTTGACAACTTAAAATCTAAAATGTGCCTTTTTGGTCATTTAAACAATTGAACAGGAGTTGGTTTAAGTGTTGCACCTTCTGCTGCTCTGTGTCTTTATCTCACCACCTGTATCATCACTGCAGACGGACTCACTCACTGGAGTCTGACTGGCAGCACGGTGACCGATGAAGACACGTTCATGGGCTTCAGCGACGGCCTCTCACAGTCAGGTATCTGTGTATTATAAGCCCGAGGACCTGACTTGATACGATTGTACATCGATTTTAATTTCAAAAATGAATAAACTATTTTTGATTTTCATTTAATGTGACTTAGAAGATGGAGTTTATTCTTAAAAATGAGTTTTTCCTCTGCTCTCAGTGGTGTCAGCGGAGGTGGAGATGACAGCCTACGGTCTCCTGACCTACACCGTGCTGGGTGATGTTGCTTCTGCGCTGCCTGTGGTCAAATGGCTCTCCCAGCAAAGGAATGCCTTAGGCGGTTTCTCTTCCACACAGGTATTCTCTTCTGCCTGGGAAAGTTTTTACATTTCATCTTGTAATATAATACAGCCTTTACATAATGTTATGAATAAGCAACATCTTCTCAAGGGTGCTTACTGAGGCCAAAGCTCCAGCTGACATGCTTTAAACTCCCTTGTCAGGACACATGCGTGGCTCTGCATGCCCTATCGGAGTATGCCATCCTGTCATATGTAGGGGGGGTGAACCTCACCATCTCTCTGGCCTCCACCAACCTCGATTTCCAGGAGACCTTTGATCTAAACAGGGGCAACAAGAAACTCCTTCAGAGCGCCAAGGTAAATGTGGATCAGAACAAATCGTCCGCTGTTTGATTGTTTATTTATATATTGCGAGGCTTGCCAGTCATCTTGGCCTGCAAATGATTAGGGATAACCGATTTGATATGCTGAGGCTTTGAAGTTGTCTGTGTTGACAGCACTTTGTCATTTATTTATTAGTTCCACTTATTACCAGCATTTCAGATGGGACATTTTACTCAGTTAAACCACTCCTCATATGTGCAGTGTAGATTTTTAATGTTTTATTTTTTTTCATTTTAAACGAAGACTAATGAGCAGCACTCTGGCATTAAATGGTAATCTCTGTGTTTGCTTGTTCAGCAGCCAGAACGTTTTACTTACTGCCAAACCAAACCAGCCTCAACCTAAGCTGGATTTCTCAAAAGCACCTTGTTGGCTGTTTGATTTAGGAACTGTACTTTAATGCTCTGTTTGTTCACACATGAAATAAACTACCGATGCTAGAGTTCTGTTTGGGTCAGGTCAACACTGTTGTGTGGATTTTAATGCCTCCATCAGCCAGCTGGAGAGTTTCAGGTGAGAATGAAGGAGGTTTTCTGCCCAACGTGCTTTTTTTTCTTCTATGATTAGTGGTGTTGGCTTAATTGGGGGCAATTTAGTGCTGCTGGTTAGTAGCCAGGGAGCCACTTGTGGCACAGCAGCAGCCTAAAGCATTCATTCACTTGATAAATGACTCGCTCACCTCTCCCTGCCCCCTCTGACTCTCTTTGTTTTTCTTTCTGCCTCGCTTCTTTTTTAGATACCTAGTGTCCCCACAGGCCTTTTTGTCAGCGCTAAAGGAGAAGGCTGCTGTCTCATGCAGGTATGATACGCACTCGCCAAAAATCTGCCTATAAGGACGTGTCAAGAGCTGCTGCGTCACAGTTAGAAACTAGAGAAATTGCATTTTCTGTGAAAACGCAGTGTTAATATTGAGTGCTGAATGACTTTGCTGAATTTGCTTAAAAAAGCTGGAGCTAAGTTGTTAAAGCTAAAAGAAGCAGAACACCAGCTAAAAGTTAAAATAACCAAAATGCTAGTTAAAAGCCAAATGTAGCAAAGGCCATCTTAAAGCTAAATGTAGAAAATCACTAGCTGAAAACAGGTTAAGGTTATCTAAAGGCATAAATTGTGAAAAGCTAGTTAAAAGTAGCAAAAGGCTGGCTAAAAGCTAAAAGTAGCAGAACAGTAGCTGAAAACTAAAAATAGCAAAAGAATAGCTAAAAGAATGGCAAAAGTAGAGCAAAGTAGATTTCAAAAAGAACAATGTGTTTACTTACATTTGTAAGTAAAGTTAAATATTTTGAAATCTTTCAAAGTTATAACAGTCAAAAGTCACTGCCCCATTTCGTGAATGAGCTGCATGTTTTATATATGAATGCCTAAAACAGCAGAAAGCATGCAGTAGTTAGAATGCAAAAACAACTGAGGGAATCTATACCTTATTTGTCTCATATTCAGTGTTTCTGTCATTCAATGATTGAACATTTGTCCAGTTTCAGAAACATTGTTTGAAAAAGCAAATTAAACCAGTTGACATCGTTCCGCTGAGTTTTGCAGAGCCTCAGATTTCTCTTGGTTCACTCAGCTTCACAAGTTTTTTTCTTATTTTTTTCACACACAAACTTCTCCTCAATCCACACCTCTCTGTGCACCTCTCTGACAGCCCCTCAGGCCAGCAGCACCTGGGCTTTAATGAAAAACAAGAGTTGGGCGATCAAAAGCCATGATGTCTGTGAATGTGTTTGTTGACAGACTTTTAGCAAAGTGTCTCCAGCTCCTAGGTGATTATTTATTAGCTTTGCTATATAATAGCTTTGCTATTTGATAATTTGGTGTACATCTACAGCCAACCGACCTTAAAAAACACAAAAATGACTACAATTCAGTCAGTATTACAGATATTGACCTAAGCTCTGATGCTGTAGCAGCTGAGATTCATACCCAACATATATTCTGAGAACTAATAGGTCGTGCAACATTTTGTTTAATATTTGTTAGCAAAATATCTCATGCACCACTTGATGTGTTTTAATGAAACTTTCAGAAAATGGTGATTAGATGTACATCTACAACTGATTAACTTTTGGAGTTAGTCCAATTCAAGATGGACACCACAACTAATTGAGCCAACACAAAAACGGCTATAACTCAGTCAGCTTTAGAGCTATTTAGCTAAATTTAGATGTGGTAGTAGCTGAGGGTGATTTACAACAAATACTCTGAGCGTGACATCACATGGTATCCCCTAACACTGCACATGTTATTTTTAAGGTTTGATCAAAACAGCTACAACTTTGGCTTGAAAAAAGGCTGCGGGTGACAAATGCAATCCTTCAAGGAGTGCTAGAATTTTAATGTAATTCTTATTTTGGAAGCTTTTCTGCAGTTTAAAATCTCATTTTCATGCCTCTTTCTTCTTTGTGTCTGCAGATTGATGTGTCCTATAACGTACCTGACCCCGTAGCGAAGCCAGCTTTTCAGCTCAGGGTTGAGCTGAAAGAGCCCCTTCAAGAGAAACACCTGCAGCCCTCCTCATCCTCTTCATCCCCCTCTCGGCAATCCACGTCACGCTCCAGAAGCCGGGCTGACAACCGCTCAGAGCTGAACCGGAAACGGCGGGCGCCCGTCGATGATGACGACCCGGCAGCCCACCAGGACAAAATGAACTTTCACATTTCCTTAGAAGTGTGCGCCAGGTAGAGACCGACCGTGCGCTCGTTGTACAGAGACGCCTCAAACAAGACAGTTTCTTCCATTCATCGCAACATCAATTCATTTTTTAGGTGGCTCCATTCAGGATCGTCTAACATGGCAGTCATCGAAGTTCCCATGATTTCTGGTTTCCGAGCGGATGTGGAAAGTCTAGAGAGGGTACGTTCTCACTCTGATGCACAAGTACAAACACTGCACTCAACGATTACAATTGTTAATCACAATGACAGGACAAGTAGATAACAGAAAGAGAAACATCTGCATCTGGAGGTCATTTTACAGCATATTCACTCATCCTGTTTTCTTTAAAGCCTCTGTTGCAAACAACATACTCACATGGTCACAATCATATCAACAAAAAACACATACCTTAACTTAGCCACATATACAAACACACACATACAGCAGACATGGATGTTGCGCTGCAGTGGGAAGTGAATGTAAATATTTGCCACAGCTGGAAGCAGTAAACCTGACAAATCCACACTTCATGCTTGAAAACGCACCCTAATAAAGGAAGGAGTATATTAAAGATGTATCCGACATTGGTGGATTATTTTGAGGAAGTAACAAGGAGGTAGTTTTAATAGGCTGAATTAAGATCAGCACCCCCAGCAGAAGCTTGTTCTTCATTATGAGGCTGTAATAGGGGCCTTGAGTCTGCAGGCTGCTGCTACAATAACCACCTCTGTGATTACTTGGCGAAATCTCAACTCACACACACGCATGCTGTGAGTTTGTCACTTGAGGCTGACCTGTGTTGTAGTGGGTAACAAGCTCAGGTTGAACCCCTGCTGGATTCTCAGGAGTTTTACTGCTGCCTGCCACTTGCATTCCTCAGGTTTACGGTGGCGAGTTTGGCTTCAGCCATCCTGTCTAGCTGCTTTTCATAAATGCTGCGGCCGTGGATGATTTGTCCGGTGACATCAGCCACGGTGCTGCTGCTCGATATAATGAGCTGAACTTGTTGTGGATGTGAGCACTGAAGGTTCAGGACAATTTTTATTGCTGTGTAGACAAACAATGCTTTAAGGACATAAGTTAATTGTGGTGCCTGTGTGCTGAGTATGTGTGTGTGTGCATGTGGCGCCAGCTCCAGGTAAGCACCTCATAAACCCCACCCCTCCTGCTGTCCCCAGGCTGCCACCTTTGACAGAATGAAAATTTCCCCCATGGGGGGAAATAAACTCCTGGCTCTGCATGCACACACACACAGATTCACAGCAAACAACATGCTCATTACTCATTTGTAGATTTATTTGCACACCTTGGCAAGTTTACTTTTCTCCTGTTGCACGTTTAGATGTAGATCATTTGGATTCTAAAAAATGGGTAGATTAGTCCCAAAAAAATTCACTTTAGTCATAAGCTCTAGAGGAAGAAAAGGCGGGTACACCAGCTATAGAACAATAAGATCCAGCTTTGTGCATTATGAGATTTGGAGGTTGTGGAGATGATGTTTGTCAGGTTTTATTAATCCACAGGTTTTCTTTACACACAATATTTTCTTTCTCTGAACAATAAACTCTGGGTGACGTCAGGTGGAGCTGTCCGATCCGACGTGGTGCTGATTGTCTCTGGTCTCCGTTATGATAATGTCGATGCACTTTCATTTATAACCGTTTGAGTCAGATGTATGATTGGCCTGACCAGAGCACCTGTTTTAAACATTCAATCATTTTTGCTTTGTACAATTTTTACATTGCAAGTGTAGAAAACTGAACATTCTGATTCTGAAACCATCGTCAGCTTTAAAATAACTCTTTTGTGTTTAAAAAAAAAAGTGTTTCGTCCTTGCAACACAATAATATGACAAAGTTCACAGTTCCAGGCTTTAGTATAATAATAAACCAAAACAATTTGTGTTCTAAGTCAGTAATATATGTCTGAAATTCTTCATTTCTGCTCTTTTTTGTGATTTTCCACATAGTGATGTTGAGTTATATGTCTGCTTGTCATCCTAACTGTCCTCCTGAACAGCTGCTGATGGATAAGAGAGTGGGTCTGAAGAGATATGAGCTGAATGGCAGAAAGGTCTTGTTCTACTTCGATGAGGTGAGGTTAACCGACATTTGTCATTGCTGTGTCAAACAAACATATAAATGTACAAATATATTTGTTAGCATTTTGCTCATATGTCTGTGGGTGTTACTCCGTCTTAGATTCCCAGTCAGTGTATGACGTGTGTGGCCTTCCAAGCTGTCAGGGAATACATTGTGGGCAAGACGGCGCCTGTTCCAGTCAAGATCTATGACTACTATGAACCAGGTGATGAACCGTTAAGGTTAAAGACCAGGAAACCATCCTGAATGCTTAGGATGTTTAAGGGAAAAGTTGAAATGTTTAAAGTTCTGAATGTCATCATGGTGTTTTGTGTGTAAATGTGCTGGTGTGGGTGTCTGCTTGCAATGCAGCTTTTGAGGCCACCAGGTTCTACAACGTTAGTGAGAGCAGTCCGCTTGCACGGGAGCTGTGTGATGGACCAACATGCAATGAGGTGGAGAGCTCAACAAATCAGTGGATAGGTGGGGACATATACTACAACTCCAATTCTGAAAAAGTTGGGACGCTGTGTAAAATGTAAATAAAACCAGAATGCTTTTGATTCGCAAATCCCATAAACCCATATTTTATTGACAGTGGAGCATAGTAAACATATCAAGAAAAGGCTGCAAAAGTAAGTGGTACAGATAAGAAACAGCTGGAGGTGCGTTATGCAACTAACCATCAAATTCAATATTACCTTATTTTTTCCTAAAAATGCTACAATTTCTTAGTTTAAACATTGGATGTTTACTATATTACATTGTGAATAAAATGTATTTATGAGTTTCTAATCATTGCATTCTGATTTTATTGATATTTTCCACAACATCTGAACTTTTTGCAGCATTGTTTTAGTCCCGTAACAGTTTGCAGACACCTCAACCTAACTGATCTCCTTAATTCATGTGTTTCTGCAGGTTTCGTGCAAGCAAACCAGTGCAACAATGTGTTCGGCTGCTTGGAGCAGGAGCAGTTCGAGCGCTGCACGTGCTACAGGGACTGTGGCTATGACGGGGAGCCCGTTTGTGGATCAGACGGGCAGCTCTACCAGAACCAGTGTCAGATGGAGGTGTTCGCCTGTCGAAACGGGACACGTTTAAAGCAGGTTCCCCTGTCCCAGTGTCCTCACAGTAAGAGCTCTCGCACCAGTCACTAGCATCCTGTTTGTTTGCAGATTACATATCAGAGCGTTTGGGCACATCTGCTCATTCTGAGCGATTGTGTTCTGTCTTTTGGCCGGCGCTGCATGGGTGTGAGTTCTGTCGGATGCAGTTGCTTTGCTTTGTTGTAAGTCTGTGTGTAATCATTCATGATGTTTGGGTGGATGTGTGCACCTGTGACAGCATCTAAGCTCATCTTTGGTGTGCCATGATCTGAGCTGAGGAAACAGCTGTTCAGGTGATGAGCTGATTACTGGATGAGTTCTCTGGAAAAAAAAAAAAACTATCCATCGTATCCCCTCCTCCCCCCACCAATCCTCTCTCACTCTTCGTCGTATTACAGGGCTCCCTCTCTCTCTCTCTCTCTCTCTCTCTCTCTCTCTCTCTTTCTCTCTCTCCAAATGACAGAGTGCTTTTGTCCAGCCTCAGAAATCCTTGTCACATTCCTTTCCGACGCACAGCCCAACAACAAAGGAGCCTTCATGTTGTGGAGCGGATTGGGAAATGGCATAGACAAAACTTTGGTGGGAAAAATCCTTATCTTGTGCCAAGTGTTTTATGTAGCCGATCATCAAAGGGGTCATATTTCTTTTGTTCATCGCTCCATGACCTTGTTTGTTTGTGTATGCTTGCATGGAGCAGATTTATGTCACCATTTTTTTCATACTGAGAAAGGGAGGTAAAAAAAAAAAAAAAGACAATTTGTTTGCACACATGGCCTCTTGGCTGTGCTTTGGCTGCCGCTATTTTTGGACTGATAGATTTGAACGCAAAGCCTCTGTTAGGACTAAGTGTCCATCACTGTCTTACAAAGAAATGTTGCTCAATATTTAGATCAAACAACACTAACAAACTATTATTTGTTTATTTTTATCGCCTGCAGAAAAAAGCTGGGCAATAATGTTTTTGCCTGTGTGTGTGTGTGTGTGCACACATTTGTCTGTTAGCACATCTCATGAACCACTGGGCAGATTTGAATGAAACTCTCAGAAAGTATTTAATGGATCTACATCTACAACTTATTAACTTTTGGAGTCAACCCAATTCAAGATGATCGCCGCAGCTAATGGACTTTAGCAAAGACAAAAATGGCTATACATCTGCTGACTTTATAGATATTGTGCTAAAGTTTGATTTGGTAGAAATTGAATATCATCCCTAATACTCTGAGAACTAACTGATTACTCAACCTCTTGCAGTGTCGCGTGAGATTAGGGTACATGCATTGTACATAATGTTTTTTTTAAGTTTGGACCAAATTAATTATAACTCCATCATGCAGTCGAGAAATACTAAACCTTTAATTTTGTCTGCTTTTGTTTGGGGCAGTGAAAGTCACATAAATCTGTTTTTTTCTGAAGTGTGCCTCTTGTGTTTCCAGTGGCGATCCCCCAAAACCCGCAGCCTGTAGTGAGGCAGGAAACAGAGCAACCCTCAGTGCCTGTGCACACAGGTAACTCCATCCACCCCATCCTTTCCTATTCATCAGATGCTCATTTTTCTTCAAATTATGCACATACTGTCAAGATTCAGCAGCTGTGTTTAGTTTACCAAGTAGTTAATCTGCTTCTGCAAACATTTTTGATCAATCGTTCCAGTCGAGATTTACAGCACTTCGCCACCTATTGTTTGCACACATAAATATCTGCAAATGAAAGGTCTGAATTAAACAAAGTCTGCATTTGTCTGTGTGTGTTTTTGATGGGATTTTAAGGGGCGGTAAGTGTGGACGAAAAGGGGAGAAGGGATAATGAGAGGAAAGTTGAGGTGTGGTGGGGTGTGTGTGTGTGGCAGCACATTCCCCTGTCACCACAGCATGTTCACCATCAGCGTGATAAATGGGAGGAGACGTTTCGCACAGCGAGCTGGATCGCTGCTGTCTGTGCTCTTTTCAGCGAGGCAGCTGGAGGACACCTGATGGGATGTTTGGCTCCGTGTGGAGCAAACCTAACATGTATACTGTGTGTGTGTGTGTGTGCATGTTGCATGTTGTACTATTTGAACTCTGCCTGTGTGTCTGAGTTGTAGGCAGGTGTGTGTATGTTTGATGTGGCGTGACCTGCTCTGACTTGTTTCTCAGCCTGATTCTCCCAGTAGCTGCTGCTCACAAAGCTGATCTCTCAAGTCAAAGGTCTCCTCGGTACAAAAGCTAAAGGCTTCCCAGTCCCCAAAGGACCTCTGTTCCATTACACACGTACGGTTGTATGCTTGTTGTTTGATTGCTCTAGTAAATGTGTGTCCCGATCAGAGAAACATCTATAAAGATACGATTACTGATTGTTCTTGTGGTATTTGGTCTACACATTCAGGTACTATAAGAAAACCCCAAGGTGATTACAGTTAATAGATACTTTTAAAACACTGTCATTGTAAACCATTAAAATGTTGACAACATGCCCCACTAAGTGCACCTAGAGTGTAACAGGTAAAGCTGGGTTCTGCCAAGGAACTGACAATTTCATCGAGACCGTGAAGGAAGCTTAAGCTCTGGAATTAGCCTCCCTGTGCAGACTTGTTTTTATTAGTGATCAACACACACAGAGACTCACAGGCGAACATTTTTTGAATTGTGTGTGCTTTTTGTTTTTAACCATTTCTTTTTAAAAATTTCTCATTTTGAATCTAGAAGATTTATTAGAATTTTTCAGTTAGATCTAATGTGTGTCATGAACATAAAAAAATAAGAAAGTAACACTTTGTTGGTCGTTATAAAGTGAGTATTTAATAAAAGTGATGCCTTGATTTAAAAAAACAACATTTACTAGTTGTATTTGAGTAGGGTGTGACCCCTGCTGACTAAAATGTAGTACTGCTTCAGAATAAGTTCAGATGTGCAGGACATTCAAAGAGGTTTCTCATTTACTGTCAGTTCTGCTTTCTAATTTAGGAGTTTTTTTATGCAAGATTTTGTTTACTTCCTTACAGTTCTTTCTCTCTGTGCCATGGTTGGTGCATGTTTCTTGACATGTTATCACTACAAATTATTCGGCAGAGTTAAATAAATTTATTGAAGGGGATTTGAATTTATTTCTCCCTATTGGTCTTTTCTCTGTCAGCTTTTATTTGATCAAATTTGTCTCTGTAGGTGACGACGAACAGGGCTCCATAGCCGAGGTGTCCTACTACTCCTACGAATACGACTCAGATTCCGAGCCTTTCCTCGCCGACGGGAACAGAGGGGACCCTTTTGGTGTGCCTGAAGTCGGGGCCGACGTAGACCACAAGCTGCTCCTACCAGCAGATGCCTATCTACCTGTGATGCACATCAAAACCACCCCTGAGCGATGGTATGAGCTGCATCGATTGTGTTACTGTGGAACTGCTGGATCTTTGGCATATGTCTAGGCGGTTGGGACTCTAACCGATGTGAAACTCGGTGATGATCTGATAACAAAAGTGTGTCTTTATTTTCTTGTCATCCACAGAACTGCTCCAAGTGAAGCCAAACCAACCTCCAAATTGTACCATATTTGTGAATATGCTTTTAAATGGACAGAGGACAGACTTGCTTCAGTAAAAAGTCGGTTGGGTCTGGAGGCTAAGAGTGAAAACTTTTCTTAGACGAATGGAGTCAGAGTGGATGTTTTTTTATGTGTATGCGTGTGTGTGGCTGGATGAGAATGAGTATTACTATTAATATTGTTAAGCTAGAATCCTCCTGACTTTTCATCTCCTAGTCTTCCATAAGCACCATAGCGTCCTTGTTATTCATTTATCTTCACTAGAAGAAATAATCAAGTATTTATGTTTGTAATTACACCTGATGTTAAGCGAAATGTTTTGTTGTATTTTCTATCTGTGGTATTTATTTGTAGCTAGAAGTCATATTATTTTATTTTTATAATTTTTTAAGTCATTTCCTAGCCATACAGGTGATTTTATTCCCCTTGTGAGCTAGCCAAGGCTTTTTTTTCACAGGGAAGCTTTAACCCCATATTGAAACCTTGGATTAAATTATTGTGCTGGTACTGGATTAATTACTAGAAGGTTGCTTTTTAAACACGGGTCCACCTAGACTCTCCAACTGTCTGAAACTACTCAACCAACATCATCATTCAACACCCTCTGCTCTCCGTTTACCTTACTTACAAGGAGATTTATCTGTACAGATCATAAGCTATTTTGTTTTGAGTGTATGTGCGTGCTTGTGTGTGTGTGCGTGTTTGGTCCTTCAAGCAATCAAGTTCAAATTAGCACCAATGTTTTAATTTTACGTAAATGCAACAAATTTGACATAAATGTAACCCTCATTCATATCAAAGATTGTGATTTTTTTTTAAACAAATGAGAATAAAATTTATTCTAAACAATCAAGGCGTTTATGTTTTGTTTTGTTTTTTTCTTTTGGTCCATCACGTTTTGAAGCAGACAAAACCTCTGCATGCCTATTTATTTTTTATGGCCATCCACCTTTAACACTTTTTCCCTAAAATAATTGCAGTGGAGATCAGTCTGGACTGTTACCTGCTATGATGACTTGCTCTCTGACCCCTGATGTGTCTTAGAGACAAAAAGTATGCGAGTGTGTTTGTTTGTGCACAGTCATCTTCAACCCTGGATGCGTTTTTCTTGTTGCTGACAACCGATTCAGGTCACCAAATCAACAGTTACAGGACATTTGGAGAGTGTTAAAGATTAATGTTAGGTATTGCACCTCTCTGTTGCCGACACCTGAGTGATGCAAATTACAAATATTTAAGACAGTCAGAGGGCTAAATTGTAGCTAAACCTGGACAGTCTGCAGCTGGCGTATTACAACCCCAATTCTGGAAAAGGTTGTATAAAATGTAAATAAAAAATGATTTGCAAATCCCATAAAACCATATTATATTTGCAATGAAACATAGTAAACATATCAAATGTTCTAATCAGTACCAAAAGGTAGTTTTGAGTTTTATGGCAGAAACACACCTCTATAAAGTTGGGACAGGGGCAACAAAAGGCTGTAAAAGTAGGGCACAAATACAGCTGGAAGAGGATAAAGCAAGAAATTAAGTGGCAACAAGTCAGTAAAAAGACATTTCAGAGAGGCTGAATCTCTTAGAAATAAAGTTGGGCCTCTCTGATGGTATGAAGGTGCACTAGTGCCTCTGCCATGGGCAACTTACACATCTGCAAAAGCACCATCAATGCAGAAAAGTAAATACAGGTTTTAGAACAACATAAGCTCCTATCCAGACATGAACTTTTTTCAAGGAAGGCCTTGCATATTTCCATTTTGAACAAAGTGTAGGTTTGAGGTTTGCAAAGCATTACATTTAATTTTTATTTACATTTTTCACAATGTCTCAGCTTCTTTTTTTATAATTGGGGGTTGTATGTTTCAGCTGTATGCCTCCAATGATTAGATCAACATACCTTCCATCAGAAACAAAACAAACTTTGCTCTAGTTGAAACAAGAAGCCAGCAATGCAGGGGACCTGGGTGCAACAAGCTACCCGCAGCAAGTCTCCGTGGTAACTGCATGCATGGCTGAAGAGTGATATTGCATGTCCACACTATGATGAGCAGAAAGAGTGAAAAGAGAAAGGAGGGAGAGGAGGGGTGGCGGTGGCGGTGGGGGATCTTGGTTTCATGGTTTGCAGGAGAGAGCTAGCATTACATGCAAGTGAATCAGAGTGATGACATTGTCTCTGAGCTGAGTGCACCTATACATTCATCCCTCCGGCAGACGGGCCATTCACCTGTCTGAGCCACATTAGAGGGGGTGATTTGGACAAAGGGGCAAAAAAGGCAGGTGGATTAAACCCTAGCTTGATGGGTTGCTGACAGTTTGAAGCGCATTATAGGTGTCGGGTTTCCTGATTGTTTCAGAGGAAACTGGGGAGTGATTGTGCACGAGCCGGGGTTCAGGGTTTTCCTCTGTCTGCCAGGTTGCAGATGATGCTGGGATCCAGAGGAAGTGTGGTGACACCTGAAGGAAGACCACCATGGTGGATTAAGAAGGAAGCTGCTCCTCGAATGCTCATCTAATAATTCAATATCCAAACATGTTCATCCGGCTTCACCTTTGGCTGAAAAGAAGACTTATCTTTTGGTGAGATGTTTAAGCCTTTTTTTTAAGCTGTTTATTCTTTTTTTTTTTTTTTACAATTAAAACTATTATTCAGCCTCCCAGCTCTGACATGAACAATGACCATCTCTGCAGTACTACTAGCATTGTTGGATTCCTGAAGTATCCATCCCATTTACAAGTCAAATGGAGAAAAAATACCCAGCGATTGCAGGGAAAGAAAGAGGTAAGCACTGTGTTGTTGAGGAAAAATTACACAAAGCTAATTATTTATCCCCGTGTTTAAACCTAAGCATTAGCAATATTTTGGGTTTTTAAAAGACTGCTTAGCACAAAGTAGAAGTTGTCACAGTGTGCAGACCCGCCAGGACTTGTTTTACTCTGGGAGAAATTCACCCTCCTGCTCTACTTATACACATTCCACTGAAGACTTGCGTGCTGATGTCACGCTTTTCCCTTTTTACTACCTTATTATTGATGTTCCCACTAAAACACATCCAGACTTTTACAGGATAGGAGTGCCATGTTGATTGGCTGACAATTACAAAGCATTTCTGAGAGTTATAGCCTCACACAAGCCAAATAAAGATAACAATCGGTAGCAAATTTGTTAATATTTAACTCTGATTTCTACTTGATGCCAAAATGTATATTTACATGCATGCAACCCTACACAAAGCTGCCTGAAAATATACTGTTGGTAGTTGTTCCACACATTTTTATATTTGTGCTTTGTAAATATAAAATCAAACAAACAGACAATCCATGTATGTAAGGTTCTTAATGAGCACACTATTCATACATTTCCACCTGTCTCCAGGGCCAGGACCCGGGCGCTATGGACTCCATCCCACCATTGGATTAATTGGCCATGACTTCACAAAACAAACCAGCCCTGCATACTCTTTCCACGGCAGAATCAGTAATAACAGTGAGCCCGTTTCTTTCTCTCATCCGTGTCTGGGATTAGGAGTTCTTATATTTGGATAATTTCATTATTAATTAACCTGTCTAAATATACTGGTCAGGATATGTTTAGAATAAAATACAAATAAATCAAGGACACATTTTAAAATGTATGTAAATTTTTTTCACTGATTTTCAGAAGCATTTCCATTTTTCCTTACGTCACATCAGTTTCTCTGAAACCTGTGTGATGTAATTTAAAACCTGAACCACTAGGGGGAGACAACACATCATGCTTTCGCAGCTTTGCCCTCTACCCATGTGTTTACAAACATGATTGAAACAAATACAGAGAAGACACCACACCCAGGTGATCAGAAATGCTTTCCTCTGATTGCAGTGTATTCTGTCGACTCCAGTCCGGGACCTCGATATCACGTTGATCCAAAAATCACTCGCTTTGGAAAGGATGGCACCCCTGCATACTCGATTTTGGGCAGAATGAAAGCACCAAGTAGGTTCTTCCCTCTCCTAATTGAACCTAATTGAACATATTCTTAACTTATTTTGCTCCAAGCAGTCTTCAGTTTCAACCGAGCATGCCGACTTTACTGTTCAACTCTTCTCTGGTCACCAGAAGAGCTTTTCCACACCCCCGGACCTGGCGCCTACAGCCCGGAGAGGGCCCCACCGTGCAGCCTGCAGCGCAGAGCCCCGGCCTACACGATGGGCTCTCGTACAGCGTACCGCGGCGCAGACCCCGTCCCCGCTCCCAACAAGTACAGCCTGCCTCCGCTTCTGGGCCCCCGCGTCCCCAACAAGCCAGCCAGCGCCAGTTACACCATGTCCGGTAGCTTCGGCCGAGGGGGACCGGCCGTGGACTTGACGAGGACGCCCGGGCCCTGCAGCTACAACAGCACGGACCCGAGTGTCTATCGTTCCCGGCAGCCTGCGTTTTCCATGTTGGGACGTCACGATTTCCCCACGGACGGCGTGGAAAAACCAGGCCCGGGGGCGTACAGCCCCGAGAAAGTCACAGTTCACAAGTCCAAGGCTCCAGCTTACTCTATGGGCATCAGACACTCGGAGTTTGTCACCCCACTGGTTGTTGGCTTGTCTGACTGAACACCAAAAATGTTATAGAAAGGAAAAAAAAAAAACCTACATAGATACATATGATAAAAAATACTTTATTTTGTTCTTTAAGTAAGAAGGTACATGTTGCATAAATCACAGCTCATTGACAAAATGTCTAATAGCTACTAATAATATATACACAAAACACAAGTTTAACAGGAAATGTTCAAACACAGAGAGAGGAGTTTTAACTAAATACAACCCTTTGCTCGAATCTTCACCCAGTGCATAAAATCAATCTGGACAACACGGAACAATTTACAGCATGGACAGATATTTTAAAAGATTTGTTTAAAGTGTACAACTGACAAGTAAACTTCATTTTATAGTTTATATCAGGTTCATATTCACAGTTGAAACCGAGACTTTTTTCCCCCCTCTCCTCAGCTCAGTAAAAAAATATTTAAAAAAAAAAAAAAAAAAAAAGGGGGGACACTAAACAAGCACTACTTTTTTTCTGCCCCCCCAACAATACGTGACAACATTTGTAAAAATATACGTTGAAGAGATGTCTGGTCCAACGACAACAACTGAGCAAAGGGAAAACACATTTGAAAGATGGTTTCCATTCATTCTTTCGGGAGAGGCCTTCTGAAAAGTAGTATGTGTGGCTCTGAGGAGTAAAGAAAAAAAAAAAAAAAGAGGCACGTGTCAGCATAATGACTAATACTGTGGTTGATCTTTACGTAACTGTTTGTAAAACCTGCTGAAGAACAGAAAGAGCAATTACAGCATTATTATAAGCATGTTTCAGTTTTAGGTTTCGACCAGAAAAGCTGGCGATTCAGGCTTTTCGTATTTTATTATTTTGACAACCTACAACAATGTAAGATATGATCAACAGAGATAGTCATTGTAAAAAGGCAGTCAAGCCAAGCAGAAACAAAATGCTTTAAATAGGGGAAAAATATGATGTTCTGAGCATCATTTCCTACCAGAGCTGAAGTTAAGATACATTTTATTTTACACATTTAGTTTCAAAACTCCTGATGTTTCCAGACCCAGATTTATTGACATTTTTCAGCTGTCTTTGTCATCTAAATACATATCTTTTTATGTAAATGTGCAGTAAAGGCTTTATGCAAAAGATGGCTTGTGGAGAATGACACTTCTGGAGGTTGTCAGTTTCTTTAATCAAACACGACGTTCATGTACTTAAAACTATCTTACAATTTTAAGCACCATATAAGAAAATGTGTGTATTAGTTGCACTACTTTACGCTTTTATATAGCACATATTAAAACACAGCTTTGCTCACAAAGTGTTTTCTATTGTGAACTAAAACTATAACTGTGTCAATCTTTTATATACAATAAAAATAAAAGGCAACATTTTATGCACACCATTTTATTTTCTCCATACTAGAAAATCCTAAAAGAAAATTACTTTTATGCTTTTTTTGAGTGTACAGGAACTGTTTGTATGCGTCTAAAATAGAGACAAATATAATCCAAAAAAGTTAAAAAACAAAAACAACTGGACTTCTATTCTGTAGCTGAAGACGTTTCGCTTCTCATCCGAGGAGCTTTCTCAGTTCAGAAATAGAGAGTGTGGAGTTGAGCTTTTAAAGCTGAGATGTGATGTAAGCTGGATTGCTTGCAAATTGTTCTCACTCTCCTAACA
>NC_051453.1:12419822-12558534 GCF_001649575.2 Kryptolebias marmoratus | reverse complement strand
ACGTCTTCAGCTACAGAATAGAAGTCCAGTTGTTTTTGTTTTTTAACTTTTTTTGAATTTACCATGGCCTGGATGACTGAGAATCTACACCAGCACAGAGACAAATATACAAAATATCTACTTCAGCCCCAAAATGAAAGCTATAGAGGCATCTGCTACTGAGTTTGAATAGTGTTGGGAGTTATCTAAATCATGATAACGCATAATTTATATTCTAAATAAAAGAGAACTCAGTAAAGTTTGATCATGTGTATTTTCAGATGCAACTTTTGTTTTTGTGCTTATAGCATGAGAGGATAAATTTATAATCTGTCTGCTTGATGAAACATTTTAGATGTAATATCCATGCCATTACATAAGCTCTGAAATATTAGCTTTGCCTGAGATTTCCACAATAATGTTTTCAGCTTCTTTAAAGAAGTCATGATATGCATTTCTTTGACTGCATCTGAGTTTGACAGCAGAGTTTGAGGACTTAGGAAACCTCTCCTTAACAGTGATGGTTACTGACCTGGTTTGTGGATCATGTAGTGAATCCAGCCCTGGCTTTGTTGGACCCCCAGTCCTCTCCACTCTTCTTCTGTCATCAGATGGGAGGAGGGCACCAGCTTAGACAGCTGCTTCGGAAGCACGACATGCCTGGTGGGAGGTAAGCAGCGTTAGCATGGCTAACCTTGCTAACCGTTAGCTAAACGTTAACGTCTGCCGTAACGTCTTTTTTTTTTACTTGATTAACCGCTACCACTGTGCTGCTCAAATGAAAAATAAAACTGTCTGCTTATCTTAAAGTTATAACTAGCCACATGCAGCTCGAAAAGGACATGTTATTAACACTTTTTGGCTTTGGAGGACATAAGAAAAACAATACAACACAGTAGACTTCCTAAAACCGACTACATCGGTACCTGTACTCGAACTCCTCGTCGTTGTACTTGTCAGAGTAGTAAATCTGTTTTTTCGACATTTTATTCCAGTGATGATCCTCGTTTTCGCTGAATTTAGTTTGGGTTATTTACTGCGCGACGAGCTGCTGTCATCTGCCGCTGATTTCAAAAGGCAACGGTTACCCGCTTTCCCCTGATTGGTCAGGACAGTAGCACGTGAGCAAAACAAGATCGTCTAAGCTTGAGAAGATGAGGTACTCGTTTGTAAAACGACCACACAGCACCGGTTGCAACAATAAACAAATTTTCAGTTTATTTAACGAATATTAATGTGCTTGTAGTTTGTTTGTTTTTTGCAATATGGCATAATAAATAAATATTTACCAATCATATAATCAAATATCAATCAAGACGTGTTTTAATTAAAGAAATGCGAGAAAAAAACGTACTTAGTGAGAACTCTTTATTAAAGCCGTTATTTATCTCTGTCAGCTAATTAAGTTGACAGGATTGGAAAAGGTGTTATCTAAATAGGTGAATTCATGTCACGTTTTATTGCTCTCTAAAAACACTGAAAGGCAAATGTCTTATTTTAACAAAATATATAATAAATAAAAATGCACAGCACATTAATTCAAATTTGATCCTATTTGATGTTCAGTTTAATTCAGAGTCTGTCAGGTTTTTCTTTAACACACTGATGTGGCAATGTGGCTTGAATGGTCTGCTATCCATACAGCAAAGCTGTATTTATGTGAAATTACGCCATTGTATACTGTAAATATTGCTGTTTTATGTGGAAACTAACACCTTTTTAGCTTGCAGGATTTAGTTTGAGTAACTAAAACAACAAATCTGTTTTGCTTTTGCTGTGACTGCAGTGAGTACTCAGAAAACTAAAAGAGGACAGAACATACTCAGAAATGCTGCATCTGTCAACACCCATCGATTGCATCTGGTTTATCAGTACCTTTGGAACACGGTAGCAAATAAACAAGAAGTGATTGGCTGTGTCGAGGAAGGTGGGGAGGTTTTGCAGCATGTCTACACTGGTTATTAGGGTTTTTTATTTTTTTTATTTTTTATTTTTTTTGCATGTTGGCTATTTCTAGCCTCCTGACCTCTGGAAGACACATTTTGCAACCCACTGGCCTGGCTCTTTCATCCTCTTTATCCAAGGAAAGGGACTTGCAGGTAATATGTTGAATTTTGACAATATCCCAAATAACTTTAGCCTGCTGATATGTCAGAATAATTCACGAGATTCAAACCTGTTTTGATCAGTGCTGTTCTGAGTTAATACTCCTGCAGTGTTTTTAACAGAAAATATAGCTGCCTGCTTTCTAACCCACATATAATACAGTGGTAATAGTCATAGAGATAACTTTGATTTACCAATTTGTTTCTTTCTTCAGGCAGGTGCAACATAAGTTATACAGTAGATTAGTGGTAATAACACCTTTGAGCACCAAGGTTTTTACTGTGTTTACAGCCGGTGCTTCAGAGTTTAGTTTTGTAACCAAATCTATTGTTTCATTGTTCACAAATAACTTGGCAAATCCTGCAAATTAGGCCACTTGAATCGAAATGAAATAGCGTCAGTTATCTATGAGAAAAGGAAGTGGGAGCAAAGAGCTGATGTCATAAAAGTACATCAAGGAAACTGGAGAAAACACCGCGCCACAACTATTATTTATGCGAATTCCCAGATGTCGATCTGCTGGGATCTGTTAGGAAAGCAAGCCAGAGAGACCAAACATCAGAAAGGTGGACATAATGTTACGGTTAATTGTGAAAATCCCTGGTTGAGCTCTCAGTTGGGGGAAAATACGAGTGAAATTTGTTTGGCAGGAGAGAAATAGGGGGGGCAAGTGAAGAGCTAAAAGGGTCATGCTGAGATGGCTGATTGCTCTCTTGGGAGATGGATAAAAGGGAGGAGGTGAAGAAGATGCAGGCGGATGGAACAGGGTGGAGGTTCTCCCTTAAGACCGTTGCTGTGTTGTTTCTTTTGTTTGGTCTTTCTGTGTAGCTTGGACAAATGAGATTACACTCCTTGCATTGACTCAGGAATCACTTTGACTAATTGGGTGCATCATGCTCTGATATTAGCTCACTACCATGACCAATTCTTGGGTTATTCTTTTAACTACAACAGGTGTATTGTAATGTCCTATTGTGCATTCTGACATTGTGACATTTTGTTCATAATGTTACTGACCTATGTAAAAATTTCAAATTAAATTGATTACGAAGAAAAGACCCAGAGCTGCCATGTTGTCTGCCCCTTTGGCTCTCGTAATTCTATTTCCAACTCATTTTTACCTGTACTGCAGCAACAAAGACCAACCAAAAATAACTTTAAAGTCTGACATTTTTTGTGAACATTCAGTGGAAATGATGAGGTTTGACGAAAAGCTGAAACTGAGTTAATAAAGCTAAAAGAAGCAGAACACTTGCTAAAAGGGGCAAAATGCTAGCTGAAAGCTAAAAGTAGCCAAACTTTATCTAAAATAGCTTTTTAAAGAAGTGAAGAGATCTCAGTGTATTTCTATGGTCATACTATTTGTAGATAAAGTAAAATATTTTTGAAAAGTATAAAAATGACAAAATTCAAAAGTCATGACACCCAACTCCTGAATAAGCTGAACATTTTGATAAATAGATTTAGCTGAATCAGCATTCACACAATAATCAAACTGCCTTTTTTGTGTTTAAACCTGGGCAGTATTGTTGATCCAGTTAGGTCACTGTCTTTCTAATTTGCAGGTCAAATGTTGCACACTGACTCATTTTTGCTGAGTGTCCCTTATGCAGAAGCGTGACTGAACTGCAGAATGTGTGTGTGTGTGTGTGTGTGTGTGTGTTAAAGTAGATGATGTGTTTCAGCGAATACAGTCTGGGAGCAGCTGGGCAGGGCTAATGGGCCAATGACATCATCCACAGAGCAGGAGAGACAGGAGCAGACGAGCGATGCTGCCTCAGGGAGAGAGAGAGAGAGAGAGAGAAAGAGAGAGAGGAAGTGGGCCTGCTCAGATGGAGAGCAGAGCAGCATGAGATCGGAACAGCGCCTGAACGGTGGAGGACCAGACAGCTGTGAGCTGACTTTATCGAGGACATAGGACACACTCTAGAAGATTTTCTTGTTGTTTTTTTTCCCCCCTCCTCCTTCATCACACCTCCCCCCCCCCCCCCCCTCCCCTCTTCCCCTTTCCCCTCCATCCTCTGTCCATCCTCTGCCTGCCCTGCTTCAAGCGGATCTTCCGGGCATGCTCCTTAAGCCAAAGTATGGCCGCTTTCGCAACGACTCTGTGACCTCCTCTGACGACCTGATGCAGAGCTTAGCCATGAGTGGCAAAGTTGTGGCCACGCCGGTGGTCTCCTCCTCCACCCCAAGCCTTCCTCTGCCTCCTCTACCTCCTTTGCCTCCTCTGCCTCCTCTGGATCCCAGCACCAGGTCCTCCTCCTCCCATGCGGGGGCTGCAGCCCTGGCAGACTCCCCCTGCCTGGACGGGGAGCAGGATGCCACCACGACCTTCTGCATGCTCATCCCAAAGATGCCCCAGTGGAAATTCTCCAACTCCCTTCTCAGCCGGAGCCCATCCAACTCCAGCTCCAGCTCCAGCTCCAGCAAGGACTCGGGCAAGGCGGCGGCAGCATCAGCAGCTCCATCCCAGGCCTCCGCCTCTTCATCCTCATCGTCACACAGGCCCGGCAGTGCGCCCCACGCCAGCGGGCCCGTAGCCAGCCTCGCAGCCGTGCTTAACTCCTGTGACCCTGTCTGTGTCACCCCCTGTTCCCTGCAGGCCATTCGAGGGCAGCGGGCGGCGGCGGCGGCGGCAGCTGCTGCTGCAAGCTCCACTGGTCCGGGAGGTCACGGATTCAGGGCCGCAGAGGTCATGGGGAGTCCCATTGGTTCCAGCAGCTCCAGGTCAGGGATGAATCGCAGGACGAGGGTGGAAGGCATGTGGCTGGGGGGAGAGGACCTCAACCAGAAGGGCAGCTTCATCCACAAACCCTGTCAGGGCTGGCTGCACCCTGACAAGAAAATTGTAGGACAAGGGGCCTCTTATATTGTCAGGGTAAGTCAGGCAGCACCTTTTTTTATGCATCAGTGTTAAATATGATTTTCAAAAAGAAAAAAAGAAAAAAACTTTCTTAGGCAACCAGAGAATTGCAGATTTTTAATGACCAATTGGTTTATCTGGCTGGGTGGGAAACAGAAAACATCACACTTGCAAGCAGTTTGTTTTGCAGCTCTTGGGGCGACGACAAGGGAATACATAATTTGATCCAGATAGATGGCCTGGGAGACTGCACCAGGGCTGGAGAATGATGAATGTTGAAATTATGTGCACAGACAGTCGAAAGCATTGTCTTTTCCATCTGCACTCCCCCACCACCACCACCAAAAGATAGAATGCATTGCATTTTGTTGTACTTAGAAACAGTAATTAGCTGTATTTATGGAGCAGATCCCTGCCTGATTATGGGAGTGGTCCTCTTTGTGCGCTTTTGGGACTGTTTACATTCACGTGTGCCGTGAATAATAATGGTTTTTAGCCACAACCTTTATTTACGGCCTCTCAGCATAGAAAAATCCAGAGTTTACAGTTTGCATAGTTGCAGTGTGCTGAAGCTTCTTCATTTAAAAAAAATGTTTATCCAAAATTAAGATAATAGAAATGAAACAAATAACTCTGCCCTGCAAAGACATGACTCTGAGGGATTGGAGCTTCCAAAGAGGGGGTTATTATCTAAATCAGACAGCTTGATGTCAGTCACTGATCTCCTCTTAGCAACCTCTGCACCCCCTCCTGCTCCTCCTCCTCCTCAAGCTAATGACATGACTCTTGATTACCACAGTCTGGGGGCCCGAGCACATTTTCTAATGGCATTATACAGGCACCATTCATTCCTATATTCAATTAGGTTTAATCACAGTCATTTGCATCATGTGATGTGGAAGAGGAGGTCGGATCAGTGTGGGAGAGGTCCACATGTTGAGCACAAATGAGGCTTGTTGAGATTCATAACAAGTGCACCTGTTATCTCTGATTGATGCCTCCGGTGATGTTTGCGTCGGCAGCTTGTTGTTGTCGTTTGTGAGCGTGTTGCCGATCGTTGCAGATGGCCCGTGAAAGCTGCAGTTTGCGGCTCCCGGAGCAGCGAATCTATGCAGGGAGGAGCGCCCAGCCTTTCTGCTGCGCCGAGCCAGTTTCTGTCGCTTCTCCGTCACGTGCAGTCCCATTCCCGCTCGTCCGGCCCTCTGATGGGAGAGACACATGATGGTCCGAGTAGTTTTTTTTCCATTTTGCCTGCATCCACACACAGACGTGTATCTGCCGTCTCCGGTGGCCTGAACGCTGCAGCAGCCATCAAACAAGCACTGCAGCTTCTTTAGTGATTGCCCGCTGCTGAAGGCAAAGGTGGCAATGTTCATGCCCATGTCTGTGTGTGTCCATCTGTTAGCAAACCATCTCATTAATCACTGGACCAATTTTAATCAGACTTGCAGAAAATAGTCACTGGATGTACATCTACAACTGATTAACTTTTGAAGTCAACCCAGTTCAAGATGGCTAAAGACAAAAATGCCTACAAGTCAGCCAATTTTACAAATATTTAACCTAAAATTTAGTGTGGTAGTAGCTGAGGCTGATCCCCAACACATTCTGAGCACTAACAGATTGCACAAGACCTTTGTTTAAAACTTTACCATCAACTATTCGGAGACAACCGTTTTTGTCTGTTAGCAAAATATCTCATGAACCTCTGGGCGGATTGTAGTGAAACTATCAGGAAGTAATGAACTGATATACATCTACAGCTCATTAACTTTTGGAGTCATCCCAGTTCAGGGTGGACGCCACAGGTGTTCAACCTTAGCCAACACAAAAATGGCTACACGTCGGTCAGTTTTACATTTACTGAGCTCAGACTTAGTGTGTTAGTAGCTGAGAGTCATCCTCAACATATACTCCAAGCACTAACTTATGAAACAAACTCTCGCAATATCACATAAAATCTTGCATAACGTCATTTACAAAGTTTTACCAAAATGACTATAACTCTGTCCCCTTTCATCATGAGATGATCTTAGCCTAAAACTTTGACATGAAAGGCGCTACACAAATTACAAACTAGAGTGTGCACTGACTGAACTTTCAAAACCAGTATTTATTTGGTCTCTGTGATCATTACACAACATACAGTGCGGCTCTTGTTCTGCCACTGCTAGGAAACAAAATACAGCATGTTAGATAAATAAAATGAGGGCTTTTTCAACGATAAGACGGTGACCTATGCCAAACAAGGCATCTCCAATAAAGCTAAAACAATCGGATGCCTGTGTTATTACATTTTCGGAGGAATGTTTCTTGGAACGAACCAGTGCCCCGGTGTAGGATTAGTAAATTAGAGGCAGAAGGACGACATCGGATGACAGCGAAGGGGATGAGTTGCGTCAGCAGATGAGTGTGTGGCAACAAGAGAGAAAAAAAAAAAGACGAGCAATTTTCCTGATGGAAGACTTCCCTCAAACCTAAATCGTATTAGAAAGCTCATTAATCTCTCATGCTCAGAGGTTGCTCTCTGTGTCTTTTTGACTTAGATGTGTGGGGCTGTTAGTTGGACTAAAATATTTCTTCGATGTAACACTAAATATGACCTAAACTCAGCCCTGCTGAAGGACACACGGGGATGTTTTACCAAGGCCCCAATGAGTGGTGTTTAGGTTCTTCTGAGATGTGTGTTCAAGCATTTTCAAACATTGCTGGATACTGGAATTCAAGCACTATTTCTAACCACACAGGATGTTTGTCCACATGAATCGTATCTTGGCGGAGCGTGACCTTTTGACTGTGGCGGACAAACAGACGAATTCCCGATTTTACCCGCTGCCGTTCGCAGACCCTTCTCGCATGCGCCGCTCGAAGAAGCAGACGCACTCACACCCAGGATCCCCCAGGGGGCTCGGAGGTTGCTGCAATTTGTCCACGAACTGGAGCTCTCGGCGATGCTAATGCAGTCAGGGTGCCATTATCACCCTGATTTGACAGCCATTAGGGAAGCGTCTCAGCCAGAAACACGCGTCAATGCTCCCTATTTGAATTTGATTTGGATTATTGCTGGAAATAGTTATGTTTGTCAGTGGAAGATTAAATATCTTACACTCTAAAATCGTCTTTTCTGGAAGCGTAAACAAACACTTCAACAAAACACAACTTTTCAATTATTTTATTTAAACACAACAGAGCATGTTCACATTTTTTTTGTCAGAAAGAATAAAGGTCTAATATTCCTTGAAGGACTGCACATCGCTCGATACCTTTTATGTCAGCATTTCAGAATAAAAGCATCTCATGTTGTAGCTGTTTTTGACCAAACCTTGAAAATAAGGTTAAGCACAAGATGTCACCCTCAGAGTTTGTGTTGTGAATGACTCTCAGCTACTACCATAATTTTAGCTCAATATCTATAACCCTGACTGAGTTATAGCCAGTTTGGTGTTTTCTAAAGTTAGTTGGCTGTGGCAGCCATCTTGAAGTGAGTTGGCTCCAAAAATCAATCAGTTGTATACATACATCCAATGATTACTTTCTGAAAGTTTTATTAAAATCCATCCAGTGGTTCATGAGATATTTTGCTAACAGACACATGCACACAAAGATGAGCAAAAACTTTAATGTCTACCTCTCACCTTTCTTAGGATTTTGAAGCCTTGCTTTTAAGATTATAACTTTATTATTTACAAGAACAAACCCTGCTCATGACTTTCCTGCAGTAGCTAAATTAATGANCCCCCCCCCCCCCCCCTCTCTCTCTCTCTCTCTTTCTACAGTACATGGGTTGCATTGAGGTGCTGAAGTCGATGCGCTCTCTGGACTTTAACACCCGGACTCAGGTGACAAGGTAAGCTGGTAACCATTGTTACTGACAGTGGTGAGTCAGGAGAAATTGATCTAACTGTAGTATTAATTTACATCCCGGTCACAATAATTTTAACTTTCTAGCAAAAACTTAACCAGATCTAGGCTTGTACTGTTAGAATGAGTTGTTATTTAGTATTAATACGTCATATAATGTGTTGGCAGAGCATAATAATAATAATAATAATCAATGAGCAATTTCAGTTGTGAATGTGCGTTTTATAAAAGGAGTGCCACTCATTGATTGGTCTAAATTTGCAAATCAGAACAAAAATGTTGGGTTTTCGGTGGTTTGCTTCGTAGATTCTGCAGCTGCTGAAGATTCAATCACAGCAAAAGTCAGAAGGCTTTTTTTCTACAAGAAGCCCAGCATATAGCGTGTGCCTCATTTAGGACCTGAACAAGAGCGGTGTTTGTGTTCCCCTTACAGACACCACGTGTTCCTATAAGAAACCCTACCTGAGGCTCCGTTTGCGCGTGTTTCGTCGTGCTTTCCTGCTCTACACGTGATGTTGTTGTTGTTGTTATAAAAGCCGTCTATGCCGCCCTGGACCTGGCGGCGCACACACTCCCCCCTCCCCTTTGTTTCTCGCCCTCCTGGCTCTCCTCCACAATCGATCGGCGGTAATCGGAGCCCGCCGTGCAGCCGAGGCCTAAGTGCAGGGAGGGGGTGGCAGCAGAGATGGAGCGATAGAGTGGGAGATCCATAATTGATGATGTTTTCTAATGACAGCTGAAAGCTGCAGTGGTCTTCGTGAGCACACCCGGACGGGCGGTGTGTTTGGCTGGAACTTCTTGGAGGTGGATGAGGAGGGGTGTGCAAAGCAAAACAGCAAAACAAAGGCCACGCTGGGAACAAGATGGTTGCTCGTGGTTTTGTTGTCATGCAGCTGATCACAAAGCCTCGGTGTGATGATAGTTGTTTTAGCAAAGATATATGTGTTGCAGTTATCAACCTTCTAGTCGTTTTTATCGTTTGTGTTTACCCTCAGTCAAATTCACAACACATTTTATTCTCGTGCTAAAAGGATCGGCCTCTTTGTTTCTGATTGCAACTTTAATCTGTCTATCAAAGTTTGCAAGATATTTGTTGTGCATGTACCACTAAGTACCACTAAGTATCACTTTAAGTATCACTTAAAGTGTATTCTTCCGACCAACTCAGCTTGCACACGCCGATAATTATGTCCCAGAAGACAACAGAACAAAACAATTACACCGCTGTGAGGATTTGGGAAGTGTTTTTCAGCTCTAAATGTGAAAAAAAAAAGTTGCTGTTTCCCAACACTTCCTCTCTGTGTGTTGCTGTTCAGCAGCAGCACTGGTGATAATGAGGCTCAGCGCCTCATTGCAGAGTAGATGCCACGACTGCAGAGGAAAACAACAACAGCCCACCTCCGTCCTCCTCCTCCTCCCTCTGCTCTTCTCATCTGTACGCAGTGGTGTTTGTCAAAAAATCCCAGAGAAGACCTTTACTCCAGATGAGGCTCGGGATGCTGCTGCTTTTTAAATATTTACGAGCCACTTGATAAGGGCAGCTGGGCTCTTGATTGCTGTCCCCATACTGTCCCCTGGCAGAGAGATGGCGAGCTCCAGCCTCAAATTCACATTTTGTCTCAATCCCACTGATACACACACACACACACACAGGGGGACATGAACTTTAAGTGCCCGTTAGGCACTTAAATTCCCAGGAGTTTTAGCTGCTTCTTTGCAAAACTGAAACAAATCTGTAGAGGGAAATCCACACAGGAAATCAAATTTAAACACTGATTCTTAATTTGCTTCATTTTCTATCATTTCCTCTTGTTTATTTCAACAAAAATATGATAAACCTTGCCAGTTTTTGTAAGTCTTATGAACATTATTAGCAAGGGTAGATTAGTATGTCGTAAACGGACGACACAAACCAGTTTTTAACCTTTGAACTGTGAATATGACGCAACAATTTTCTGCCGCCCTGAACAAGTTTCATTTAGTTTTTACTTAAAATGTTATCACTTATGCATGAGTGTGCTGGCACGAGTAAACCCACGTGATCAATAACCGGTGATCAGTCATTTTTTTCTTTAATCTGATCTGCGACTGTCATTCGTCTTTTTGTATTCAGGGAAGCCATCAACAGGCTGTGCGAAGCTGTGCCAGGAGGAAAGGGGGCTTGGAGGAAAAAGGTTATTTATACATTTATAATCCCTTGACTTTTTTCTTGTACTTCTGTCCCTGCATTAGCAGCGAATATATGGTTAGTCCATATGTATAATAGTCAGATTTAGTACGCAAAACAGTCCCGGCCTTCTGCTCTTGTATATTTCTTGTGGTTGTCACATTAACCGTCTTCTTTTGGATGCAGGCCCCAAACAAAGCTCTGCAGTCAGTCATGGGGAAGAGTAACCTGCGGTTTGCAGGCATGAGCATCGCTGTCAACATTTCTGTAGACGGGCTTGGTCTGCTCATCCCAACCACACGGCAGGTCAGATTATCCTCAATGACATCAGGAAACTGGACTGAATATGTTAGAATAATATCACTTGTTACATTTGAGTTTTAGGTTTTCCTTTTCTGCAATTTATCGCAAATGTGTGACACGATTTGTATTAAAACCATGAAAAGTTACAATAAGTATATTTATTAAACTTATAATAAATCACTGAATACCTTCAATGTGATCTACCAAGTGCTGGGAACAGTTTCTCCTTTAGATAAGTCAGAGAATAAATGTATCTAACGTCTGGTTTAGATAAACAAAACATGTAAATTTCTCCACACTTATCTTTGGTCTTTAATTGTCTTTTATCCACTTGTCTCGTTCAGGTGATAGCACATCATCCCATGCAGTCCATCTCATTTGCCTCTGGAGGAGACACGGTGAGTTTTTGGAGTAGATAACTAAACACAGCATGATAGAGTCAGTTGCCGTTTTCTGGTTTCCAGTCTTGTAACTGAATTTTGTCATAAGCATCTAACCTAAGCTTTGCCTAATTGAATTTTCCTTCCTGGATCCTGCAGGACACGCCTGATTATGTTGCATATGTGGCCAAGGACCCAGTGAATCAGAGAGGTATGTCGTTGAAAACTTCCTCACAGCTCAGTTCATGATGCGTTTCTAATATCTTGATTGTATTTTTTAAAACCTAACTGAGGCGCACTGTTGCACATTGCTGAAAAGCAAACAGTATTTTTTGTTGTTTTTTTTTATTTTTTTCAGCATGCCACATCCTGGAGTGCTCAGACGGTTTAGCCCAGAGCGTCATCAGTACCATTGGACAGGCCTTTGAACTGCAGTTTAAACAGTATCTGCACAGCCCCCCTAAAACCATGGCTTCTGTAGAGAGGTAAGACAAAGACTGGCTCAAACAAAGATGAACTTGCACTATGTTGTCAGCAGGTGGAGGTAAACACTGTCCTCCTAACAGCAGCTATTTAAATGACATTCAATCAGATCATTAAAACAGTTTACATACTTGCAATTTGCTAAGGAAAAAGACAAAAGACCGACACTGTCACGGTTCTGGTGTTTGATCTGTGTTCTCCTCGTTTATTTCTGTCTTCTGTTTTTCTGTTACCCATTCAGCCTGGCAGCTTTAGGATCCATAGTTTTCTCCTCTGCTCCCCTGTTTGCCCCGAGACACACCATTCATCAGTAACCTCCTCAGCTGCTCTGACTCAGTTATCAACTCTCTCTAGCATAAATTGTCCTCGGTTTGCTCGTCTGCCCTTCTGGGTCCACCTCACCAGCCACCTAGCGGCACAGACACGAATGAAGTGGTGATGCTGCAACAAAGAGCTAATCCATCTCAGAAACCTGATCTAGTCCTAGATTCTTTGTCATTCAAGAGAAATTTGAACGCTTGTATCACAAAGTCCAGCTCATATTTTAAAGACACAGACTTTTCTCACAATATGACCAAACATTAGGTGTGGCCTGAGTGATGCTTCTGCAGACGCAGCAGGAACTGAAGCCGGGTAGATTCAACTAAACACCCTCCTTCCTGTCAGTGGCAACAGATCTAAAGATGGTCATAAATCTTTAGCTGCTTCACATAGATCACATTTGGATGTATGCAGTCTATGCCATTTTAGCACGCCACATCGAAACTGACCTATCTGAGTGGTGTTAATGCGCGCAAAATGCTTACTGTGATCACTGAGCGGTCTCGACGTTTTCGCTGTTTTTATTGAGACATTTAGCCCTGAATTCAGTCCTGGATGAAATGAATCCTCTCACCTCATCTCCGTCCCATTCTAGGCCTGTCAGGATGGAAGAGCCGGTGTGGGGGGAGGACGAGGACTTTTCTGAGCACGATTACTACAACAGCATCCCGGGGAAGGAGCCCCCCGTTGGGGGAGTCGTGGACTCCAGACTCAGGCCCACTGGAGCCCTCCTGGGTCACATTCACACCCAACCACAGAGCAAGACGGCACATCAGGTGACTGTCCTGGCATTAGTGCAGAAGCATTGGTTAATCATGTTAATCTGGCATTTGGAGGCTGTTATAGATAGTCTTTGTCTTTTCTATATTTGAGTGCACTTTTCCACTTTTTGTACTTTGTATTTTAGGTACATCATTCACAGATTCAATCAGTTAGAGATATTTATTGATAAGTTAAAACCATCTCTACATGAATATCAGCATAAAAACAATCTAAGTAGCTATTTTTGGTATTTAAGAATATTTTGGAGGCAGGACTCTGCACTTATGATCAAGTGAGATTTAGTTAGAGGAACTGTTGCGCTCCTGAGTTTCACCACGCCATTATTGTCTTTATTTAGTTTTAAAACTACAGCTGCAATGCCAACGAGTTAGATGCCACCTTACAATCTAATATTATCACAGAAAGACAAGCAGAATCAGCATCTGGCTAAAGCATCTGACATCTCCCTAATTATTTGTGTTGTGTTGCGCTTTTTCCACATTGTTTAACAAAGTTGGAGCACGGAAATATATTTCGGAACTGTCTCCCTGGCATGGATTTAGGATGTGCTCTGTGGGTGTGGTTGTGTGTTGGCAGATGGGATCACCGGCCAGGAGGGAGCAGGCGTCGTACCCACCCGGACAGCTGTGCTATGAGCTTCACTGGGACACTGAGACAACCTGCAGCTCAGGTGAGACACCCTGTGGCAGGAAGTGTCGAAAGCAGGTAAAAGAGAGAGAGAGAGAGCGAAATAAAAAGACAAATTGATGGTTTTATTTAGTTCAATCAGAGTGAGGGATTGTTAGTGGTAACATGCATTTAATTTAGGTAATCTTAACCGACATTAAGAAGTTTTTAAAAGTGACATTCAATTTATTATTAAGGGAAAGGTTTTGGTGTAGTTCTGTGGGATTCAGATGGTTTTTGAGTTTGTGTGTGCAGTTTAATTGACTCCACATGGAGCTGGGTTGCTCTTTCCAACTTTGTTGTGTAACAAGTGTGGTAATTGCTGCATTTTACGTCTTGAGAATGATTTATTTTCTAACTAGCTCAGAGAACATTTAGATTCTCCCCTTAAAACCAGATTATTAAGATTAGAACTGGGCTTTTTGTGCCAAATGGCCTTTTCTCTCCTATTGTAAAATATCTGTCATTTCTAATCGGAAATACACAAAAAGTATCCGCAAGATATTAATAATCTGGACGGGGTTTTGCCAAATTGCCAAAAATTGTTTTATAAAAATAGTTTGATAACAATTTCAAATGGTGTACTTGTTAATGAGGATGTTTATGCTGATTTGACAGCTTAAAATGTCTGATATTTTAATAATTATACTGTATTTCAGGACACTGCAGTTAGGTGGCATGCTCTTTTTTTCCCCAACTATAAAGCTGTCAAAAAGCTATCATTTCATTAATGATCTAACACGACACCATTACCACAGGCAGAAGTAGATTTAACTTTCTCAGCAGTATACAGAGGGTAGTATACACTGTTATAAAACAGATAAAATCAGCCATTAGAGGGGGTAAAAAAATATAAAATTCAAAATGTTTTAACAAAGTTTAATGTACAAGAATTCAATCAGCTGGCAGTGAGAAATATTGTCTTTTCTCTGATATCAGATGGTTATCTGTGTGCTGATGGTCAGCCACCAGGCAGCAAGGACTACGAGGAGCACCAGTACGTAAACACCCAGAGTCTGGAGAACCTGGAATCCCTCACACACAGTGCAGAAGGACACAGAGGGGCTAAGGCACACCACAGTCCCAAAAAAGACCTCTTTGACATGAGTGAGTTCTTAGATTTACTGTGACAGATACTGTGAGGTTACACGTATCTTCAAATGGATGTAAAAACCACAGCAGGATGAATAATTTTTTTTTTTAAATAAAACATCCTTGTGTCTGCAGGACCTTTTGAGGATGCCCTAAAGCTTCACGAGGCCTGTAGTGGAGCCGTTGGGTCCAGCGCATCGGCAGGTTCCGGTTCTCAGGCTGCAGGGGGAGGTGCTCGAAACTTGGAGGACCAGTGGCCCAGTCCACCGAGACGCAGGGCCCCCGTGGCCCCAAACGAGGAGCAGCTCCGCAGGGAGCCTTGGTACCACAGCCGCATGAGCCGACGAGACGCGGAGAAGCTTCTGGTCCAAGACGGAGACTTTCTCGTGCGGGAGAGCACCACCAACCCTGGGCAGTATGTGCTAACAGGCATGCACTGCGGCCTGCCAAAACACCTACTGTTAGTGGACCCAGAGGGAGTGGTGAGTCCGACAGCAAATTAAAGATTGGATACTGTTTGTTAGTTATAATGAAGGGACAAAAAAGGTTAACATGTTTTATTTACGCAACATAATCCCTGCTTCTTTCTGTAAAGGTCCGGACCAAAGACATGTTATTCGAGAGCATAAGCCATCTTATATCGTACCACCTTAAGAACCAGCTGCCAATTGTGGCAGCAGAAAGTGAGCTCCACCTTAAACAGGTTGTCAGGAGGAAACAGTGAGACAACTGGCTTGGTTGAGATGGTAAGTTGTGGTTTACATCAATGTGCTTATATACAAGCAGCCTGCTGCTGTTCAACTCACAAGTTTTTGAATATTTTATAATGTTTGCAAAATAATCCCATTTAGGCAAGCAAATGTGCCACACATGATGCTATACTGCTATTATATAATAAATGTCATCTGTCTCTCTTCAATATGTTTGAGAGCTGAATTTGTCTGTCTCCAAGGCAGTGTTCTACCTAAAAAAACTGAATGGGTGGTTATTCATCTTGAAGGAACAATGATGCTTTCGTCACGATTTGCCTCTCAGGAAAGAGAGGCATAATCCTGGACTCCTTTCCTGTTATTGGCGTCTGGGGTAAACCAAAAATGATCATCCTCTGTGATAAACTCCACAACCTTAGACATTAGACTAACAAACCAACCGGGATTCAGTTTGTCTCATGCCAGAGCCGCAAAAAGAAAAAGGTCAAAACTCCATCTGACAGCTGTCTGGAGAGGACCCAGCCTCAGGAAATTCCAAATGGAGTTTTGATGCACATTCAAGAAGAAGAAAAGGAAGAAATGTCCTGCAGAGGCTGTAATCATGAAGTGCTTCCAGTAATCTACAGACACATGGACAAACTTTCTGCCAATAGTGAAAACCACCGGGACAAAACAAAAACTGTTTGTGATTTTTCGGGTGCAGATTTAAAAATGAGACGTCAGAAAATAATTTCCATATAAATGCAAGACGTGATTATAATTCTGTGACTGTAGGAAGCAAACGAAGATGTGTTTTTCCCTTGGGAATGTAAAGACTCGTCATACGTTCATCGGTCGGCAGTATCTGAGACGGCACAAAGGAGAAACCCGGTTCAGTTGTCGGATTTACAAGCTGCACATTCCTCCATTTCATCTCAATGTTAAAAAAAAAAAATCTATCAATCCTATATTTTTTATCTACATCATCCAGTGGACATATGTTTGTTTCACCATGTTTATCGTTTGAAAAGGTGTTCAACATTTGATGCTGTTAGCCTGTGAACATTACTTATCAGACATTATTGTGAATCCTGGGTTAAAAGTGAACTCATCTGCATTCAAACTCACTATATCTATGTGTTTTTTCACAGCGGCTCATACTTCAGTGCCTTAATAAGTACACAGACAGGCTTTTGTCTCAGTGTCCACATTAAAATGTGCATTTATGCTCCAACTGCAAAGGACGGACATTTTCTTGCCATGCCAGTGGATAAACACACAAACTTCAAGATGATTAAGCTCTTGTAATTGTGAACAGTAATGTAAGCTGCTCCTGTTTGGGGTTGAGTAATGATTAATAGTCATAACAACTATATTATTCTGCTTTAGCTCTTTCAGGAAAATCTCGTCAAACATTTACTTTCTGATAAATCAACCCTTTTCAGTTCTCCTCTGCAGTGGCTGATTTTAGGTCTTTACTTTCCCCGGCTCAGGAAACTTTATCACATTGATAATTACCTTTAACCCTGCATCTGTGTATTAAGGGTATACATGTTTGTACTGATCTTCGACTTCATTTTTTAGTTTGTTTGTTTCGTTAAGCCTATCACTGTTCTTATACAGTCAACCTCCTGAATGCACAGAGAAATGAGACAAACTGCAATGCTTTGGGTTAAGTCAATATGTGATTTTTTTAAAAGATCTCTTATGTTGTTTTCTCAGGAATTGATTTTTTTTTTAAATAAAATCAGTTAAAAAATGATACGATTCCAGTGGTATTTTGTTGCATGCTCTTGCCCTTATTTTTATGCACACATGTGACAAACTGTAAAGTTCCCACCTTCCAAAAATAAGTGTCATTAGAGAGAATGAGGCTTAGCAGTCTTATGTTGTGTGAGTGTGTAGTTTTAAAAAAGACAAGAACAACAGTAAAGAAGTTCTCTTTTTTACTATAACAAAATGATGCAAAATCAAGAGGCTCGTCACACGATCAACGCATAATCCTGTCATCTAAAAGTTCACACTGTATTTACATTCACTTCCTGTTATTACAAATAAAAAGGCACTCTCCGTTCAGTTCTCTTGATGTTTGGTTACCAGTCAAGCATTAAGGCTGTTTAAGTTTCATGTATATCTTACTCATGCAGCAATGTGTGACCACAGATTAGTGGTATTTGGCGTTGAAGATGAGGTCTTTGTTATCCAGCAGAGTGCTGCTAAATGTAAAACGTTCCAAAGGTGGAGGCAGAAACTTATAGAGGCTTCAGTTTCCCTGCTGTGTCATCCTCAGGATCTGAAGTAGCAGGCGCTGCACCTCTTCATCCATGTGACCCTGTTAAACAAAACACATAAGAGAACTACTGTCCAGTTATCATTTTTCTGTCCATTTCACAGCTTTAATTGCAGAAACAATGAGTAAATTACTAATAAAAATCATAGTATGAGCTTATAAAATATGATACAGGCCTATTCCAACATATAAAGTCACTTTTGCCAAGTATTCTGCACTTCTTCCAAATTGTGTCCACATCACAAACTGTAACTGGACTTTTGACCTGATTGGAACACTAATTATTGCTGGATAAAGACAGCTTACATATATTTAAACAGGTTCATAGAGCAGCAAGAACCAAAAAAGTGTTTCTAGCTGTGAAAAGTATCAAGAGTTCCAAGATTTCATCCTTTTTTTTTTAACTAGAAAGGATAATCACTCCTCTGTTGTCTGCTTAATAAACTTGGATAAGACTTAAAAATCAACAATCAGAATCATTCATAGTCAAGACTCTTATTTTGTGCATTAGAAGTGAATTACTAGTGGAGGATGGTCTCTGGTCTCCCTCTACATCCAGATCATTTTGTAGTTTATAAGAGAGTGAGCCAAAATTCTCTAACAGCCACACAGTATATGCTCAATACTGCATGTACAATGCATGTAGGTGATGCATGCTTTACAATGCCATTTTTATATTTAATTGTGTGTCCTCAACTGACCTGTACAGCTGACAGTAAATGAGAGCGATACACAGCCACCACTTGTTTATGCTTTCTCTCCCAGTCCTGCAAAAAAAATTAATTAAATAAACACTATTAAAGATCCAGAGTTTCTGATATACAGTTATGTGATACAAAAAAAACATAATTCTGGATTACATTTATCATAATAGTCATCCCTTCTGTTGGATTTTTTACTCACCTGCAGCTGCTGGGTGAGAATAGATATCCTGTTCTGCAGCGCCATCTGCTGTCCCGGATTACCATGTTGGGTGGAAGAGGAAGATGTGATTCCAAGAGGAGGTGACAGAGCTCCCAAGGCCTCTTTTAGTCGAAACACCTCCTTGGATAGCTCTGTTATCTGCACAAACAACCATCACATCAGTTAATCTCCTCTAAACCTCAGCAGCAGCTGGTCAAAATCGCCCCTGCTGCTCATCACCTTGCGGTCCTTCTCTTTGACGAGGCCCTGGGAGTCCTGGATGTCTTTGTGGAGCTCCTGGATGTGGCTGGACTGGGCCTGGAGTTGGCTGAGCTGCTGCTGCACCGAGGCCAGCTGGGACTCTGCCACCTGCCGCTCGCTCTTGTGGAATAGCGCCTCCCTCTGAACCTGGAATACCTGCACCAATAGAAGAAAGTCATGTGCTTATTTTTGTCGAATATATTAATACTGCAAAACATCAGTGGAGATAGAGTGTTTTGTGTTTGCCTTTGTGATCTAAAAGAAAAGATTCTCCACTTTTTGACATTTGTTCGCCCTAATTTTAAAAACGTATACATTTTTATGTTATGCACTTCATGTCATACACCACGGTGTTTTCCTACTGTTATATTTGAACAAAAAATAGATTAAGAGCTCAAACAAACACTTCAGTCCATTAGCAAGCACAAACATTGAGGGATCATTGTAGTTGAGGGAAGTAATGAAAAGGGAAAGTAACAGATAAATAATGCAAAGACAGGAGAGAGGCCCTCATAGAACTCAGCTCACTGTCACAGAAACAATAACATCCAATTTCGCTTTATGCTGCATTGGAGAGGACTGTTGGCAGACACGATAACACACACACACACAGGCATAAACACCAACCTCAGTGCAGGTCTTCTCGTGTTTCCGGGTGAGATCGTTGAAGCGTGCCGTGCAGGCGTTGATCTCCGCCTGCAAGGAGAGCCGCAGGGCCTCGTGTTCCTCCTTCGAGATCAGACCTTGTTCTGCAGCTTTCTGAGACTTCAGCTCTCTCAGCTCCATTTCCTTCTCACTCAGAGCGTCTTGAGCTGCCGCGGCCTTGCTCTCACAGGCCTGCAGGGTGCGCTGCAGCTCTTCCTTTCACACAAACAGCACAGGTTGGTTTAATTATTTGCCATTTGAAGGCCTTGTTACGTGTATTTATATCACTAACATTCTGCAAAAAGACACTGCCTTATCAGTTTCATCTTCATTTTCATGAAATTATTCACTCACTTTGACCTTTTCATGCTCCTCTTTGGAAATGAAGTCCTGTGTGACCTGTACTTTGGCTTTTAGACTGGCAACCTTTTCCTCAGCTTGTGCCCGTAGGGTTTTCTCCTCTTGGAGCTCCTGCAGTGTCTGAGCTAATTGCTCGGATACTGCAGAGAGCGCCTCTTTGTGTTTTGATAGTGGCACAGCGTCTTTTAGCTGCAGGAGCTCCTGGGCCCGGCCCTCCCGCTCGGCACAAAGACAGTCCAGAGCTTGGGCTGCTTCTTGCCTGGCCACCTCCAGTTCTTCTCTCACTTTTGCCAAGGTGCGCCTGGAGTGTTCTGATTGGACAGAAACATGACAAAAAAAGAAAATAAATAGCAGTGTGAATGTTTAGTGCTGAATGACTGCTGAAATTTGCTGAAGAAGCTGAAACTGAGTTGTTAAGGCTAAAAAAAGCTAAAAAAACAGCTAAATCTAAAAGTAGCGAAATGCTAGCTAAAAGCAGCAAAAGATTAGCTAAAAACTAAAAGCAGTAAAAGACAAAATAAAGCAAGTATGCTGAAGTAGATTTCAAAATAGGTTTTTAAAGGAACTGCAGAGATTTCAATGTATTTCTACAGTGAAGATATTTTAAATAAAGTATTTTGAAAAGTAGAAAAGTCACAAAAACTTAAAGTAGTAGCACCTGAATGAGCTAAACTTTGATATTTGAATGGCTAAAATAGCACAAAGTGTGCAGAACTAGATAGATTGCAAAAAACATACCAAAAAATAAAAAGCAGACAAACAATAGTGTGAATAGTATTCACACATAAAGGAGAGAATTCCTTGTGGACAAATGAAAAAACCATGTGCTATTTGGAAAAAAAAAAAAAAAAAGTTGCAGTTGCACACCTGACATGACAGAGGGCTCTGAGCTCTCTGAATGGTCTTCCTCCTCCTCTTCGTCGTCATCTCCACTTGCAGGAGGTCTGAGTCTCTCCAGGTCCAGCAGGGCATCGTTGAGTCTCCTCGCCACATCTGCCCTCTCCCGAGCTAGCTGCTCACACTGAAGTCCGAGAGTCACCTGAACCTCCTCCAGCTCGGAGCGGGGAACGCACTTTCTGAGCTCTCCCTCCAGCTCGGCCAAACGCTCCTGCAGCCGACGGACATGATCTCCATTCCCAGCTGTTGCTCCCTCTTTCCCTGAAGACCTGCTCTCTGCCAGGGCTGCCTCCAGTTCAGCAACTTTGTCATGAAGCAACTTCACAGTTTCTGTCTCCCCTCTTTTGTCTTTCTGTTCTTTTTGCACAGACTCTTTCTGGGCCAGAGCAGCCTGGAGTTCCTTCACTTTCTGTGTCAGCTGTTGGATTGTGTCACCGTTCTGGCTGCTCTGACCCTCGGCCTCGGCCTGTCTCTTAGCAAGCTTCCCCTCCAGCTCTGTTACCCTGGCTCTCAGCTGCTGCGCCTCTTGGCTCGCACCACCATCTGCAGCCCCAGCAACTGTTGTGGCAATATTTTCTTCACCGCACTCCACAGAAAGCACTCCAAGGCGCATCTGCTCCTTTAGCTCCTCCAGCTCGGACTGGGAGGAGGCCAACTGCTCCTCCAGTCCACGCAGATTTTCTTCCAGAGCTTCCGTGCTCTCTGCATCTGCGGCTTGTTCTTGAGATTTCTGATAGTCACTATGAAACAAGACAAGTTGAGGTAAACACAGGAAAAAGTGTAAATTAAATACACCTAATGTCCTTACGAGATTGAATGATGGAGTTTTTTTTTTAAATAAATAAGCCAGCAAATTTAGTGTGTTGTATATTTAAACTGAACACAAAAGCTGCGTAACATTAACATGTACTGCTGCCCAACAACATCCTGTAAAACATGTAAAGGTATATCAAAAAGAAATCAGTCTCACTGCTCCTCAGACACTTTGGAGGCCTCCAGAGAAGCCTGAGCCTGGGAGAAGCATTCCTGGAGGGTTTCAAACTCCTTCCTCAGGGTTTCATACTGAACCATGGGGACTGAGTCCAGGCTGGGAGCCTGCATGTCTGTGTCATCTTTCTCAAACATCTCCAGCATCTGGACAAAACACAAACGGATGTAGGATCATCAAAGTATACTTAGTGTATTGTACACAGAATGAGTTATGCTTGGTGAATGGATGTGTACAATAGACTACAAGTCTGAATGAACAAATACGAATACTTCAGCTAGTTTGTACTGAAATTCAATAAAAGATAAACCAACCAATATTTAAGGGACAATTTATGAGTTTTGTCTTGTTTGGCCTCACCTGCACTTTGAGAACAAGCTCAGAGTTCTGTGACGTTAGTTCGTCTATCTGCTTACGCAGCTCAGCAACTGTTCCCGGGTCTACAGGGGCAGGAGAGGGGCTGGCTGAGTCCGTGTCCGCCTGGGACGTGGCCTCGTCGTGAGCAGGGGATGCTCTGGAGCGCTTAGAGAGCAGCTTCTCTAGAGGAAACAGTCAACGGAGACCAGTAATTTAGTATACTGGAGAGGCTGATACAGGAATGTCGTAATGGAACGGCAGGGACACATATGGAGGCGTGTGGTCTGCAAAAGGACTGCATACCTGGAAAGTCCAGCATTTCATCCATGTCCTCTGAGTCACTGGCCCCAACGACATGGGTTCCCTTCAGCTCTTCAAGCAAATTGTCCCTCTCAGCCTCGGCCTCTGTCAGGCGCTGCTTTAGTTGGGACAGCTGTCACACGATTAAAAAAAATATATATATGTATATATAAATTAATACTTGTCAGCTCTGACAGTATTAAATTGGTCTAAAGATAATCTGTATAGTTTAAGCAGAGGCATGAGTTATGATAGGAAATATAAATACATAGAATATTTTCTGCAGGTCTGTACCTCCTCCAAGGCAGAGAGGGCACTTTGTTGCTGCTGCTCCAAGGCTTTGATCTTCTGAAGCAGGCGGCCTCTCTCGAGGCGCAGCCGTCGAATCTCCTCAAACACCTCCTCGTCCTCCGCCTGAAGTCCAGACGAGCACAAAAATCAAACGTGGAATGCAGTTTATGTGACATAAAAAGAAGAAGAAGAAGAAACACATTTCCAATGCTAACCTGGGCTGACTGCTGGGTTTCTTGTGGCAGGGGGGAGGGAGACTTGGACTTTGGGGGCACAGGGGACTGGGCAGGGGGAGCTGGACTCAGAGACTGGGCAGACTGCTGCAAATCCTGGATCTTTATCATTAAAAAAAAGGATAAAATGTGTCATTGTCACAGATGCAACATGAAAGGAATAACTATAGAATTAGCAAAAATATGGATGAGATTGTGGCTAAATGGTTTTCTATGTTTGACTTTTTTTCAACTAAAACAATTACAAGTTTATCATTAGTTCAGGGTTATTTATTGCTTTGCTGTTTACACAGTTTCAGTTACAGCTTGTAAAGTTTGCTGATTAGGCTGTAAGGCTGAGCGTGTAGGGAAACAAAAACGCCTCCCATCCACTGCAGTGATTTTTACAGTACCTGGAGAGGAGAACGTGGCGGCGGAGGGGCTTTCCGCTTGCGGGGGGTAGTCCCCCCTTGAACTGATGAGGCGCCTGAGGGGATTTGAATGGGCTGCGTGGGGGTGAGAGGGGATCACTGACAAGCAGAGTTCAAGCTTAACTTAAAGAGGAAAAATGGAGGAAACCGAGATAAGACAAGAGGTCAGCAACAAAGAGGAGAGAAAGCCAAGAAAACGAAAGCAGCACACAGAAACAATGAGCTCATATTGGAAAACATGCACAATATGATCGGCTGAAATGAGCCATGATCTCATTGATGGAGGGAGCGATGGAACATACTGCTATACAACATTACCTCCTCGCCTGTGCCCTCAGAAGCTTTGTGGGGGGGGGGAATACAGTACAAATCTTACATTTCTTCAGAAATAAGAAAAATGTAAACCCAATTACAAACATAAACTAATATAGCCAAGCTTCATGTGTGCACCACATCGTCTCCTTTATCAACGTGGTTTTGTTTTCAGGCCAACAGCACATCTGTTTTTCATATATCAGCAAAGTCTTTGTTGGGAGATAAAAGTGAAACGAGCATCTTGTGTCGTTTTTTTTTTTTTTTTTTTTTAAACCTCACTTTACAATCTCACCCAGCTGTCCCCCTGAATCACTTCCTCCTCATAAAGCCACTTCCTGGGGGGAGCAGCGTGACGCAAACAGCAACAATCAAAGCCTACACGTCAGGGCTGCGGCTGCTTCACGTGAAAAAAAACATGTCTTCAAGAGTTGCTACATTGGTTCATTCACAACACTAACTAGAAACAATTTATAAGAACTAGATCATATGAAAAGTAAACTGGTTAGAGAAGCCACATGTGATCACTGAGCAAAGGTATGTAAGGATATTTCAAAGCTAAGACTAAGTACCTGGAGGTACTCCATCCTGTAACATCTGAATGATGCCTTGGTTGCCTGTGGTTAGGCTGTAGTCAGCAGCTTTGTGCCCGAGGGAGTCAACCAGCTGGGTGTTGGCCCCACCTCTGAGGAGAGCCTCCACAGTCTCAACACTGTCACTCTCACAGGCCAGCATCAGAGCAGACCTGTCATTTCAGACCCAATGTTAAAGAACAGCAGGGTAAGACAACATCACTTACAACAGGAAAGCTAATACATGGTATTCAACAACAAATTACCCTGCATAACTTGTTTTGTTTGTTCTTTTTTGGTTTATGACCCTCATGTAAGTGTTCATCAGAGCGGACTTCTTCTGACATGTCACTCACAGAAAGCACGTTGCACAAAATTAGGGTAAGGTTTCAGATTACAATGATGGTTTATACAATATGAAGGAGAAATGTCCTAATTGATTTAATAATGCAGCAAGGGGAGATTGTAACTTTATTTTTGTTATGCAGGAGACAGATCTCTCATTATTCTCTCCAAGCTGCTATCTAGAGACGAACTGAAAGCTGGTGCTCCCAGCTGGAGCTCCTGACCCACATCCCTCCAAACCTCTCCCACGTACTTGCATCTGCTGAAATGTTTTATGGGAATCCTTCTGCACCTTGAACTGGACTGAGAGAATAACCCTTGTTTTTATATCTACCTTTCACTAAATTCCTCCCACTTATCTTATGATTCTTGCTCATGTATTTTGACAAAATAACCCAACCAGCATCTAATGAGATGGGCTGGTGATTCTCAGTACAGTTCAGTACCTGCCTTGGTTGTCCTGTATGTTTGCATTGGCACCTCGACCCAGCAGAAAGACGCACAGCTCCACCCTGCTCATCTGTGCCGCTAAGATCAGCGGAGTGGCCCCGTCCTGAAAGAGACACGACACTGTTCAAACACTGTGAAGCCACCTCAGTTCACGTGTTGATCGCTCATTGATAAAACCAGCCAACCAAGTGTTTTGTGATTCTGCAGCAGTCATCAAACCTACACTGTCCTGGATGTCCAGGTTGGCTTTGAAGTCCCACAGGTTTTCTGTGCACGACAAGCAGCCACTGATCGCTTCAGGAAAAATCAGAACCACAATTAGAAGGTTTTACATCCAGTATATCATTTGTGGCAAAACTGCTTTGGTAAATTATACTGACAGAGACAGATGAGAGGAATTTGATCTTTGCAGATTGTCAAGTTGTTGTTCTGTCTGTGTTACCTGCATGATGAAGTGGCGCCCTTCCAATGCTGTCTGTACAATCTACCGCCAGTCTCTCCTGTTAGAGACATAACACCTGAATATTCTATTTATTTTGTTTTAGTCATGGTTTTAAGAATTTATTGGTCATTGTCTCTGTAATTTTACCTGCAACAGTCTCTTTAAACACTCCGACTGGCCATTTTTGGCAGCAAGGTGAAGGGCGCTGAGGCCTGCAGTCATTCAGTCCGAAAGGGAAGATTAAAAACAAAACATGACACATCCCGTTCTTAGCTTACAGAATGACCTATTTTTTTTTCACAATTACATGTCGTACCAGCCCCATCGATGACACTGAGGTCTGCTCCATGAGAGATGATTACCTCCAGGCAATCTAAACGACCTTTGGATGCACAGAGGTGGAACCTGGTCGATGGAACAAAGTTAAGTTAACACAAAATGGAAAATAAAGTTGGCTGATAATTGCAGGCCTGCTTTACAGATTTTCAATTTCATATTTCATTTGTAATGTTACCTTTAATTTAAGAGAAAACGTGGAATCATTTATTAAACATTTCTGGATTATTATTTTTTTATCTTTTGGAGTCTAGAGTTTGAATTTCCCCCTGTGATCTATCTATCTATTAAATACAACATATTTAAAAACAGCAAGATCAAAATGGTTGCAAAGTAATCCAAGATGGTAATGGTCTGTATCAGAGTACTTATTGCAGCCACTGACCAGGGTAGATTGGTATTTTAGATGTCGGACAAGATACTGGACAGGAGTCCTAGAGCTACAGATACAGTATGTGTTCTGTGCATTACAAAAGCATCACTAAGAGTAGTCTTTTTCTGAAATTGTGTTGGAGATCAAAACAAACAATATTACGGAGCTAGCATGCAGGCAGAGTGGTATTATAGTATAATGGTATTAAAAACAAGTGGCTTGTGCTAAAAAGACTGAAAATAAGACTTTTTTTCATATTGTACTGTATGTGCAGTGACTGGTAGGACTACTATCAGACAAGAACAAGAATAAAAAAGGACTTTCTTCATTTTTTCCCCTAATATTCAATCAGTTTCTGTATTTTTGTTCCTAAAGTAGAAAACTGTATGTGCATACTTAACATTCAGTGGTACGTTTCTAGAAGAGAATAAGGTGCACAAGAAATTGTGTTTTTAATTAACAAATAACAAAACTAACCTATTAAGATGTGCACAGCTCTAATTGCTAGAACTGAAAGGAATAACTACTTTGCAAATGAAATAACTGCCTGCAAGAACAAATTAGCTTCCAGAGCCACAAGATGGACTCACGCTGACTTGCCCTCAGCATCCAACTTGGTGGGACAGAGACCCTTTTTGACAATAAGTGCAGAAACTTTGTCAGGTTCGTTCTGTTCCACGGCCTGCAGGAGCCGTTCATCACTCTTGCTCCAGTCCTGACTCTGAGGGGGCAAAGCCAAAGAACAGGTCACTACTGTCTTAATGAATCACACTGCAGATGGATAAACAACGGGTTTAGATGACCGATTCAGCAGTACAGTATGTTATTCATGCAAAAATGGTGCAACTTTATATAGTACGCAAAACAGAACTGACAGAAACAATGAAGAAAGCCAAATGAGATGTAATTGTTATTAATGTGTGCTTCTTGTTTCTAAATAAAGACAGAGGATACCTACTGGCAGCGGCAGAAGACTGAGACAAGGACAAAACCGCTTCATCAGGCTAAAAACGGGCTGCTGAGGATCCATGCGGCTAGCAGGGAATCAAACACAACTAAATACTGACAAAATGTGCAAACCCCTCCCCACCGTGTGTCCTACCTGACACTACAGCCACCTGGCCCCACGACATTTCAGATCACTTAGAGAAATCAAAGCCTTGTAAGTGTCCGGAAGATAACCTTTCAGAGGTCGGATGAATGCTGGAGAATTCATGCTATCTTTAAATCTTACAACCGGTGAACTCGAATCACTCACCGCACATACGGTAAACTGTGACACAGTTACATCCCTATGCACCATCCCCTGTCCACATTCACATTAGCATCCTGTCGCCCTGCTCCAGCTGCTTGCTGTGACACAGCCGGTCTGTCCCTCCCTCCTCTCTTCTCGCTGCCCTCATTTCTTTAACCTAATCATTTCCCTGCTGTGGCGAGCTACCTTCTTCTCTCCATTAGTTGTTTTTTTTTGTCAAGTCCCGCACAGAACTCCCCCTCCCACCCTCCCTGCAGCACTGTAGATTTGTTTCTCTGCAGCTCCAGAATGAGGACTCAGCAAAACGAAGCTGGGTGCGCTGCACGCTGCCCTGCTGGTTTTGGATGGCAGAGGGGAACATGCCGAGGCGCCGTCTGTCTGTCATTAAGTAAAACAACTGAGTAAGCTCACCAAAGCAGATCCGTCTTGTTACCAGTGGTGATTGCTTGATATAATCAGTCATTTGATTTGCAAAAAAAAAAAAAAAAGCATCGACAAGATGAAAAAGCCCCAGACCACGTATCATCAACCACGACCATTGAGGGGCGACTTCCTTGATGTTGAAACACACAATTTATTAGCTTTTTTAACAGCTTTTTCTCTTTCTGGCATCTATCATCCTCAAAGCAGCCCCTAAGAGCAGCAAAAGGATGACAGAGGGGAAGCAGGATTTCTTTGTGTGTCTGAGTCAGTGTATGCATGTGAATAATTGAAGGCTACCTGAGATCACTGGTTATAGCAGCAGGCTGAAGACAGGCCTGCACTCCTGCTGTTTGGTGACACTAAATCCTGATCCCCCAACCCAACTCAACCCAACAGCAGAAAGCAAACTGGGACATTATATAAGTGATTACTTTAGGATGAAATTGAACTAACCTGTATGCAAAATAAAGCAGCTGCACTCCTCTAAAATACCACCATAAATTATACAACTCCACATGCTCCACGACAGATGGCTCTTACCTCGTTCTTTTTAAACTTTGCTTTCAGACTCTTCATAGTGGCTTACTGCTGCAGTAAACAAAGCGGAAAAACAAAATTATTTACGCAGAACATTGCATATCACTAAGTGGCTCTTACTGTAAGTGGGTTTTAACGACTCGCTGATCAGTTTGATCAAATCCCCCCCAACCAAACTTCTTCTTTAATGCCTACATGGTCAGGCTCCCCAGGTGCTCGGTAATCTTGTGGTCAGTCACAAGTTCAGTAATGCATGGAGCATCCAGTGGGAACAGTAAAGTGCCTTCACATAAATCCTCTCTGGGACAAACAGCTTTTGCTTTACAATGGATTAACCTGTGGAATTCCCTGCAGAATCCAAAACTGATGATGTTATTATTCATTCATTTTTGCTTTGTATATATAAAAGTGTTGCGTTATACTGCGTTTAGTGCTTGCATTTTAAGCTGCACTTTATGTCTTTTGTGCAACTAAAATCCACATTTGGGCTAAAAGGTAAATCCAATAAAGTGATAAACTATGATCTAAACGACATGAAGCCACCTGCATTTCAAAACTCATTTCCAACCAGGACTGAATGATAGTCAGTGATACAGTCTGTGTATTAAAAATACAGCTACATCGTGCGAGAAGCCTACCTGTGGAGGTCCGTGCTGTTCCAGGTGTGGGCTGACTCTGTCCCACGAGCTGCTCGCAGTAAAACACTGAAGTCATTGCTGTCTTGCGAAAATTGGCACTGCACCCGCCCTAATCCCGAATCAACCAATCAGGAGAGCGCACAACTCCAGACCAGCGTTTGATTGACGGTGTTAGATAGGCATCTGTCGCGTGCGTTTTAATGTCGACGAGTGTGTCGTTATTTCAATACAAACTGGGTGCTAATGAATATAGAGCCGGAAAATGTTTAATTTAACGCATACTTTCAAATTCAAAACCGTCTTTGTCTCACGTTTCAACTCGGACAGAGATGGGAAAGTTCCTCTGTTTGGACAATTTTTTGGGGGGTAGTCGCTGAAACGTCACGTGGAGTTCCACCAATGGAGTCACTGGAGCAGCTGGACCCGGAAGTCCATTTAAAAAATAATGTGAGGTGAGTGGAAAATTTAACATGTAAACTATTGTCATTATTCAGTGGTGAAATGTACAATTTCAAACATTATAGTTGCTCTGATTTATTGTGCATCTTCCAGTTTATTCTACTTTCAGGTTGACTTATTGCATATCTTTGAGATAAAAATTACAAAAGATCATAAACAGGCAAACTTTAATTTGAAAGTGATTTAAAGATTAGACAAGAGTGCGACTTTTGGGACCTTTTTCTAAAGCTTTGTTGTCAGATTCACATCTCAGATGTCTGTAAATACAGTGGCAAACACTACAAATACTGCCTTTACCTTTGCCCAATGTGTAATATATGTGTTCTTGCATTATTATTTTTAGAAACATTAGCTCACGGTAAACTGTTGTGTGATGAGTTGTTACTCAGAGTCCAGTGACAATGTGACCATGTCTTCTGAAATTTATCTGCTGGGATCCAGTCTGTTGTTTACAGAAACAAGAAAAGGTCTGTTTGTTGTCCCTCGTGGTCAAGAGATTCCTGGTTAATTACTAACAGAAGGCTTAGCAGCGTCACATGCAGCTGATCGGGCCAGTTATCATCAGCAATTTGCCTGAACACATGAAACTGTGACCAGTTCAGTTTATACGGCGCTGGTCCTCAACAAGGGTCATCTCAAAATGTTGTACTTGGAAAAACAGTTCAAATCCAGTTTTTTGCAGGACAGTTCTGTACAGTCTGAAACAACCCAATTAGTTATAAGATGCCCAGTTGTAAACAAATGTTTAGATGAGGACCCAAACACATTAAATCAAACTTACTGTATGTAGGTTTGAAGACAAAAAAGAAACACTCAGTCAAGAACTGAGCCTCATCAAAATGAGAATCAATGCAACTACCATGCCTCTTTCCTGTGAAGGACTTGTGCAGTACACACAAGCCACCAAATGAGGGCAGTCAATACACAGCAGATGAAACTACAGAAATCAATTATTTCTCCATCAGCTTTGTCTTTATTTCGAGCTCCCAGAGGATTATGTTTAGATTAAACTTCGAACGACAACCCTGTTCTATGTGTGCCAGTGTGTACATGAATGCCTAGATCCTCTGAGCCACTGGAAATAAAACGTTTTCAAATCAAAAAGGCAACGTTAGATTGAAGCCAGAAAAATTCAGAGGGAACTATCGCGTCCATATTTAGCATTTTATAATGAGGCAGTGTTTTTATTTTTATCTGAAAAACCCGAAAAGCGTTGTCTTGTTGTTGCCCTTTTTTTTAAATTAAATTAAATTTTGCAGCTCTTATGCAACAGATTTTCTTTCCATCACAAAAAAGCACACTGATTTGACTGTATATCTGTCTTTTTACCAGCGTGTTTGTCTTTTATTATCTTTCATTGAGAAATCCTGATCCCCCCCACCCTCCCACACACACACACATTCTTCATGTGTCCTCCTCAGCTTTCCCATTTGCCATCTCTCGTGTTCCATTTATTAGTTTCAGTCTCCAGTTCCATAAAGTTCTGACTCTCGCCCCAGCTGGGATGAAAACATAAATTAAATGCGAACTGAATGCTGCTATCCTATGGAAGGGTGGGGGTTTACTAGGTGTCGGACTGCGCAGGAGATGAAAAAGGGGAAATGTGTGACTGAAAGAAGAGAGGATATATGCTGATACATTCAAATGAGGCAAAAATGTCAACATGAGATGCTTTGACAGAAAGGGCAGGAAGGGAACAAGATGGTATTTGTTGGCAAATTGAGAAGAGATACCATCTGTTTTTTTATTTTATTTGGGATGTACAGCGGGAATAACAGCACATTTGTTGGGAACTCAAATGGTTTTGTCCATCAAAAAGGTCCCTATTAACTTAATGACTCGGTGTATATTTAATGAAACATTCTTTGAAGGGAACTCGGGGAAATAAGGAAGTGGAGGAGGGAAACATGTCTGAAAAGTCACGAGATTTGTAACTGTGCAGCTCTTCAAAAGAGAACATCTTTATTTGCTCATGTCATGATATTGATCCTTTCTTTCCTGTTAGTTGAACCACAAAAGCTGGACCGCAGAGACATTTTACCGCCACAGTCTGTCATTTCCCGGGCATCTCCTCCAGAAACACCTTTGGACTGTAGTTTCTGCATCTCCTCCTTCGGGGCTTGGTGAACACATGGAGCAGGCATGGTGGAGAGGATGTAAAGGTCTGGATGGGATCACGTTGGCGGTTATGATGGTGGGGTTGGATTCGAGCTCGATGACCTCATCCAGTTACCCACCCCCCTGGGAGAAAGTGAGCTCACAAGAGTCGTAAAGAAGAAAAAAAAAGGACATTTATGGTCTTTTAACAGACTTAGATGGGCCTTACTCAGTGTAGCATACAATCCAATTTACCAGGCTGGACAGAGGGTAATGTGACATCTGTGAGAGGATGACACACACTCACAGAGGGCAGAGAGGGATCAAACAACTCAGAAATTGTCTTTAAGAAGAAGAATAAAAAAGAAAAATTAGATTGAACAGGTCTGTGTTTGGATCTTGTTGAATGATTGTTCTGCTCTGAGCTCTTTCAGAGTTTCCCTTGAAGGCTAAGATAATTCAGAATGACAGCGACTGAGGCTGAAACAAGAAGAAACTCTCCTGTGATGTCATGCAAATAAATAATGTACATCTCTGAAGCGTGCTGCTCCTGCGAGCTGACTTCTCCGCTTGCGCCTTTTGTGTGTTTTTGGGGGTTTTTTTGGAGGAGGTTTTTGGTTTCTTGTTGCGTCCTGTTTGATGTGCAGACATGTGAATGGATGAACGCTCGGCTGATTGCGAATGGGAGCTGGAGGGGGGGATATTCCTCCGGGGAAACGAAGCGCCTCCCCTTTAATCGCTCGGCCGAGTTGTGTTTTCTCTCGGAGCTGTTGTCGCTCTCCTCGCTCGCACATTTTCACTCCACCGTTGGAGGAGGAGGAGGGGGAGGAACTCTGGTGCGCTCAGGAAGGAATACAGATTTTCTGTGTTTTTTAATTAAACAACGACATTTACCCACTTCTCTGTTTCGTTTTTTTGGCTGCAACACGAAGAAACGCGGAATTTTTCGTTCAAAGTGACCGGAGGAATCGGTTTGGTGAGTGGCTGCGTGCGCTCGGAGCGCAGCAGCTCCGTGGTGCTTAAATCCACTGTTTTTTTGTTTGTTTGTTTGTGTCTTTTTAAATTGAAACATTAGCTTTTTTCGACCCATATAAACAAATCATTTAAGCAAGCCCCCTTAAGTATGTCCCTCTTTGTAAAACAAAATAAAAAAGTTGTAAAGAAAGGTTAGGCTGATTCCACATGACTTTACTATTCTCTTTCCGTCTTTGCATTGACTTTGACACCCCGTGCTAACATTGGACTTTTATTGCAGGGGTGTGAATTGTAATGGAAGCCTTCGGGCAAAGTCCAGTTGGCAGATTTTATTGCTGTGTGACGGAAACAAAAGGAGCGCGTAAAACCCAGCTGTCTCTGTTGGTTAATGTTACATGGGAGCATGCAGAAGTTCACGCACGGGGGATCTATGATTAGCAAACTAATCCTGCTCAGAAGTTATGGTAGAGAAATGACCTGTGGATTAATGTGGTTGATTTGGAAATTAAAACACTGCTTTTTAATCTTTGATCTGTCTCGGATCCAGTCCAAATCTCTTGCAGCTTCATTAGAAATAAGACCAAGCCATAACCATATATCTGTCCCTTTCTGATCCCCCTGTTTGCAGCCTTTTGCCCTCTCCTCACCCCAAGAAATCCTGTTGCAATGGCCAAGTGGCTGAAGGACTACCTGAGCTTTGGCAGGAAGGTTCCCCCGCAGCCTCCCACGCCAGACTACACGGAGAGCGAGATCCTCAAAGCGTACCGGCTCCAGAGGGACCTCGACTTCGAAGATCCCTACGAGGACGTGGACAGTAGGTCCAGGGGGGAGTCTGGGACTTTTGACCCCGCCACACCAGTTTACGGGTCTCCCATGAAGTCCTCGAGCGTGGATGCGAAGTCCCCTAAGCACAGACTGATCAAGGTGGACTCCCAAGAACTGGGGCGCACCAAGATTCTCCTCAGTGCCATCTCGTTGGAAGACCAACAAGAGCCCGTAAGAGCTTTTTCTTTATAGGTGCATGGAGAACAAAGGAGATGATATCAAATAAGATATTTCTCTCGTTAAGTGGAGTGGGCTGGAGTGATAAAGAGAAGCCAGCCACAGGGAATCGAACACTCCTGCTTCTCGAATCTCATTTCCATCTCTGTGACAGGTTTATTGATGAAACTCTATTAGCAGCTGACCGGTAATGTGTGTCAGAAAAAGTGTATAGTTTACATAAATCACATCACATCCTACACACCACATAAATTTATAAATGGAGTGGGGGGAGAAAATGGATGGCTTGAGCAGACCGTTGAGTTGGACACAGTCCCTTGGGTTTATGTCCATCTATAAATAATAAATGGGGTTTGGTTTTGCAAGCTGAGAGAGGGACCCTCGCATGGGCACATGTTGGAGGGCCCCATTCATTTTCCCCCGTGCTGGTATGTCACAAGGAGGTGTAATTTATACTGTTGGTGCTGTTTGTATCACCAGAACTGTAGTGTTTCTTTCTACTTCTACACTCCACATTGTGCAGTCAAAAACCGTATGCTACTGAGAACAAATAGTATGGCGGATAAAGCAGAAGCAAAGACTTTACAAGGACATCATCTACATATTAGCTCAGCTCAGACCTGCTGATTAAGTTAGGGGGGGGGATCTCCGGATTTTCATCATAGCAGCCGAATCCATAAACCCTCAAACATATAAAAGTCTCAAAGTGGATTGAAGTCGTAGCCTTACCGAAGTCAATAACTCCCCTCTCTGCCCTGCTTTCCTTTTGCACTCATTAATTTCCCATGGTCTGTGGGAACTTTCTAATTAACATAAGATTCCCGTGCATCAATAGATAACCTGTTAGAGAATCAGCAGGAGATTTAGGATGTAACTTTTTGCAAAGGCGTGGGCGTGTTCAGCAGGCTTTTTAGGGAGCGGGCCTTTCTTCAGTGACTGGCTTTGCGAGGGAAGAGTACAGACAAAGGGGATACATGTTTCCAGATTCAGCCCCATGTGATGGTATATGCATGTGTTTGTGGGACCATATGGTTGCCTTTGTGACTGTCTCTGTGCCAGATGACCACTGTTTTCCTCCTGTGCTTGCATGGAAGAACAAATGCTACCTACCAGATATCTCCCTCTTTTTATCTCCGTCCACACCTCAAAAAAAAACAACAAAAAAAAAACAAGTCACTGTCAGTCAGGGTGAATTCTTCACTGCAGATTTCTTTGACAAAGAGCAGTTCCATCAAAAGTTTTGAGCAGTGACTAAATACTGCATACACATTTTATGGTACTCTAATGTACAATGCAGAGGTGTAAAATATTTCTTTTTTTTTTCTTTTTTTAAATCTGCCAACAAATGCTTATTTGTGGAATACTCCTAACTTGCAGACTAATCTGGATAAAGTAATTATAACCCAATGGAAATTCTACTTCATATTACATATTTGTCTGCAAAAGTAAATTTTTAGAACAATTTGTACTTATTACAGCTTTTTTCTGCTCTGGTTTAAGTTGCCTTCCTAGTTGAAAACATGCCCACTACATGAGTAGGTTTGTGTTTCTGTCCTTTAGGTGGTGCCATCAGCTCCACTGGCAGGGGACACAGATTATTCGGACCCATTTGACGCTCGATTAAACCACCGAGCAGATCCAGATCTCGGACCTGTTCCCTGTGAGAATAACGGCTACATGGAACCATACGAAGCCCAAAGGGTCATAACAGGTAAGTGGGTTTCTAAAGGTGGAGTAGCTTGTTGTTGGGAGGATTTTTAGGTGTTTGAACGTAAGAGTTGGTTAAGATGTAGTATTTTTGCTGGAATCGTTTTGCAGCACTTTTTATGTTACTGGATTTGTGATGTCGCTTTGGTTAAAATGTCATGACCCTGATCGGGTTCATCAACGCAACAAAACCAATCTCTGTGAACAGTTCGGCAGAGTTTCTTACCCTGAATGGCAGAACCATCTTGTGGATCTGCTGTTGAAAAAAAAAACCTAGCCATTAAAAATAATGAAGGAAATGTTTTAGAACGGTTTTCAGGACATGGCATGCCTGTGCATGAGCATTAATGATTGTCTAGAGTAGTAGTGTCAGTCATTTTCACATTTTCAGAGCCAGGCTTGTGCACAAAACACTAGAATATATATATAATACTATAATATATATATATATATATATATATATATATATATGCAACCAACAGAAAAGACAAATAGAAGATTGTAATGAAAGATTTGCAGAATCTGACAATACTTTTATTGGATCAGAATTGCTCACTAAATTTTTATTGCCATAATTTGATCAGATTCTTACATTCCAGACGTCCTCGTTAAACATATATTTAAAAATGTCTCAATAACATGAGGATTAAGTGGTTAGAATAGCTGAGATTAAGTGGATCGAGTTAAATTCAGACCTCCTCTGTGAAAGTCAGATATTTTATTGGAGTTCAGGTACATTGAATCATGAATAAAATATAGATGTGTGTTATGAAGTAATGTAACTGGTCTCTGCTGTGTCAGCAGGTCTTCTGATGAGCATCACAAAATAATTTGATCTTTCTTTAATTCGTTCTTTTTATAGTCATGCCTTTCTGTCTTCAGAGAATATTGAAGAAGCTGACCTGAACGTGCTATAGTTTAAAATTATTCTTGTATTTTTTTTCAGTGAACAGATTACCTGAAAATGCTGTGACAGTCCACTCCTTGGGGTTTTAGTTCAGAGCTGAGATATCTACATCTAGAAGTGTTTATTCACTGACCAGTGTTGGCCTCCTCTCTGCCCTTATAATTTGCTCCCATGTCACACATGTCACAGCCATCATTTTCTATTTCTCTTTCCTCCAATAACATCTTTGTCTGGACCACTACCACCACCACCACCACCACCAATCATCTCTCTCTCCCTGGTCTGTCTCAGTCATTTAGTGTAAAGGGTTGCCCCCTCCTCTTCCTCCATTTCCACATCTCTCCTCATCTCGAGGACTCTCTCCTGCCCCAAGGGGAGTCGCTGTCTTTTTAATGTGTCCTTTAGTAAAGTCTACAGTATATTCTGTCCTCTCATCGATGTCAGTCATGCTGCCCTTTTGGTAGTGAAAGAAAGTTCATGATATTGGGAATAAATGAACGGAGCATCCCTTTTCTCGTCCCCAAACTGTGGCGCCTCAGTGAAAATGTTTTGTTGCTGCTGCAGCTGGATGGAGCCATTGGAGAGATTAGATTCACAGTGGTGATGGCGTCACATTAGACGAAGCATTGTCAGAGTTTTTTATATTGACTTTGAATTGAGCCTGTCACTCTGAAGCTGTATATCGGCCTGCCTTTGTCTGTCTGTCTGTCTATCATGGTCTGGTTTTGTTCATTAAATTTAAGCAGCAGCCCATTGTGAGACTGGAATAATTATGACTCACAAAGACGGTTCTGAAAAGGCGCATTTAGTATGTGCTTTTTAAGAATTGCGAAACATTTTTATAGCAGATGTTTAACTTTATTGTCACGATTTTTTTGAGTTTAGCTCTTGTGGATAAAAGGCTGGTCCCCCTGCTGACACACATCAGCATTCCTAAACCCTCCCCAGCTTTCGCTGTCATCTTTTCACTCAGTCTTCAGTCTCTGTCAAATTGTATTTTACATACAACCCCATTCTCCCACCCCCCGCCTGTGTTTTCCTCTATAATGTTTCCTTTGAATCTATCATTTTATTTCCTCAAATCTCGTTTTTATCTCCCGACCTTCATCTTCTCTGTCTGCGAGCTGCCGTGACACCGCAAGCTCCCAGCGCAGGTAGAGCAGGATTCAGCCCTGCTGTGCTTCTGTCTTTATGACTTAACATCAAATGCTGACAGACCACAATCCCATTCCTGCCTACTTCAATCTCTCTGCCTTTCATTGGCTTTCTCCTCCCCTCGTTTACGCCATACTTTCCTGTTCTTTCTCTTTTTGCTCCTGATCCTTCCACTTCCTTTCCTCCTTTTTGCCTCCCCTCTTGGCCTCTCTCTCCCTCAGGGTCTCTCCCCCTGGTCACCATGGTGATAGCAGGGCCACTCAAAACCAGCGGTGTGTCATGTGAAGGTTAAACTTTTTCTCCGCTTGTCGCCAGTGAACCTTTCATTAAGTGCTGTTCCTGTCTCATGTGAATACGGTCTCTTTTTTGGGACCTGAACGTAAAAGATGTATCCATCTCCTTCACTTTTTTTTTTTTATTAGTATAAAAAAGTACATTTTGAGGTCATCATATCAAACAACAGCTGATAGGTGTTGCTGCAGCTCAGAGACCACTGCTGAAACATTTTAAGGCTTCTGAGCTGTTTGCGCCTAAATAATCCTAAACTCTTCTATTTCATGACCATATTTGACTCCACTGAACAGACGCAAGTGCTGAGAACCATTCGTTGGTTGGAACCCACTGAGAATTTGATGAAAATGTTAACAAGGAATCACGAATGCCGCTGGGAGCCTTGCTGGATTGCTGCTGGCATGCAGGTTGGAGGGGGGGAGGTGGCATGTCTACTGTTTTGTCTCTCAGCATCTCACCCAAGGCCTTTTAAAAACCCCATTCCATGAGTTTCTTAGCCTACTGCAAGCTGTGCAAGCATCATTTGTTTCATTCCTAAAAATCTAGTAATTTTATCAAGGTCTGGTCACACACCAGAGATGTGTATTTATGAGTGTATGCTCGCATACGTGTGTTCCTGTGCGTGATTTGCACATGTGTAAATTCCGCATATGATGTTCCAACAGAACTGCAGCGTGCCCCCGGAGGAGGGCGGTCGCGAGGAGGCGTGCAGCTCTACGACACTCCCTATGAAGATGAGCGAGGACAGCGCCTGGGCTACGGGTATGGAGAACCTCACGAGGAGGGCAAGGAGAGCAGCAGACTGCCACAAGATGATGAGAGGCCCGCCGATGAATACGACCAACCCTGGGAATGGAAGAAGGACCACATCTCCAAGGCATTTGCAGGTAGACTAATAAAATTATTAAAGCACTCTGACACTTGATAAAACAAGATAATGAATGAGCTTGGATGAGGAGTTCATAACCAAAACTGTTCCTTTCCCCATCAATCTAGTCTTTAAACGCTAATTTTTATTATTATTTTTGAGCAGCTGATTTCAAAAAGGTGGTCAATGACAACCTTATCTAAACCATTCTTTATGCATGGTTTCCCTAGTTTCCCTTGCTCTTGATTCATCTAGTTTCATGCTGTGAAGCTTAATCAATACTATCTTTTGCTCACAAAAGCTCCACATATTATTGGCAATCCTCCATTGTATCAAAGCGTCTTTGAGCAAAACAGTAAATCCCTGCCAACTACAGACAAGAGCACTTTAAAGCCTTCAGGTGTTGAGCCTAAATTGAATGGTATCTCAGAAAAATATATTTTCTGAAGGGAATCACTCCATGGAATCATTGAAGGTGTTTTAAGAGTAGGTTCAAAATGAGCCATTTTAAAGGTCAGGGCCCTCTTACGAGCACACAGACAGCCTTGGTTGCTTATACTACAAGGTGAAAAAAATAATCTAACTGTCTTGACCTTTAAAAAAAAGTATCTGCCTTCCCCCCTCCATCATTACATCCTCACAGCCTTTTTAACTGGAAATAGAGTGCTGCGACCTTCACATTCTGAGCTCAAATGACACATATCTCTCTTTCTAGATTTGAACACCTTCTGGTGATTATTGATTTCCTGCTCTCAGGCATGTGACAGACAGCAGTTGCAGTAAGCTTTGAGATGATCATCGGAACTGACTAGAAAAAAAAGGTTTTGTGATCAGGGTAGTTGTAGCAGTTTCAATTGACATTGTGTATGATTTTTTTTTTTTTTCTTGCTGTTGCGCTGCATATCCGAGCTCTTCACACTGCGCTCCGAAAATTGAGTATAATTAGAAAGAGAAAGTGAAGTGAAAATAGGAGAAACGGAACAGGGCTGATAAGTCATTTAGGAGGAGGATTGGTGTAAAGCACGCTAGGCCAAGTTGACTTAATTGAGCTGCATCTTCGTGTCACCGAGGTCAAGGTGATGGGATAATAAATCAAACGTGGCTCGTTCTCACCAACCTCCCCAAATCCATCTTCCCTCCTCTCAGTTAATTACATGCCTACATGTGTGTGACTGATCCGGTGTTAATAGGAAAGTCATGGTCGGGACGCCATTGTGTGGTGAATACACTCACATACACACAGAAATCCATTCTCATCGTATTTACGCTCCAATCCCCCTGACCTGAAGAGGAGCAACCGTAACCTATTGGAGAGTGGAGACAATTTGAAATCAAGCTGTAGCCACAGCTGTTAATTTAAAACCTAATATCATCTCTTACCTACTTTGCTCTCATTCCTGCTGTATGTTTTCCCGTGTCTCTTTGTGACATGTGCAGCCCTACAAGGGTACTGCTTACAGCACCATTGGAGCATGAAGTGTAGGAAAAACGCTTGTGCAGCCCGAGTTGGCTGACCCTTTGTTTTTTTATTGTTTTTTTTTTTTCTCCATTCGGAGTCAGCACTTTGAGCTGGCTTGCTGTCTGCCTGGGCACACCAAGCCACTGAAGTGTAAACACACAAACAGTATTTTCCGTTCTCGCATTTAAATCCGTATTCCCAGACCCCTCTCGTCGTTGCTAGGCACGGCCCACATGCGAGGGAGGGGAGAGATGGGAAGGACTGAGCAGAGGAACAGGTTGATGGAAGAGATTGAAAGAAGGAACAAAGGGATGAGGACGAGAGGCTGCCTCGGAAAGTGAGCCAGGGGGAAATAAAAAAAAAAAAAAAAAGGAATGTCACCCAAGGTTACGGTATGTTTGGTGTCAGCTCATTGGATGTTTGTGGATGCCCAGTGCTTCGACGGCGAGTATTAATGGTCAGGGACTGTGGCGAGGTGAGACAGACAGAGAACCAGGGGGATTCAGGGCCATGGGTAGGAGGGCGCAATCAGTCATCTACTAATACATGAACACACTAACGCTGCAGTGGTGACAGAGCTGTCCCCTCGTGTGCTCCACTCCCCGTTGATGTGACACACTCGCTCAGATAACCTGCCACAGGGGGCAAATGGGGGTTGGTGGGGGCACGTCACAATTCTGCCAGCAGCCCCTCATCAACACGTACTCTCAGGCACATGCACACATCTGTAGATTTCCAACTTGTTGGTTTTTTTTTTCAGTTCTGATTATGAACAGACACCTAATTCAAGGGTGAAAATCAGGTGTGTGCATGTTGGTGCAAATGAAAGGTGTGTGTGTGTGGGGGAGGATTTATGTGCTTCATTCAAGCTATAACTTCTCTACAGGGTTTCTCTGATTGTAATTTTCACAGCTTATCCACGCTTAAATGTAATCGTCTGGATGGAGATTGAATGGTTGTATTTTTTCGAATAGTATCAAAAATAAGCCTATTCATAATCAGAGTCCATTCCCAACAATTCTGCAGGAATGATCCCACCTGTGCCTGAGTGTTGAGACTTGACGGACATTTCTCAGTCCAGAAAGGTTTTAATTACAAAGGAAATGTGTCACCAGTCACACCTACTCGCTCAAATTACATCAGTCATTAATTCCCCACAATTTAATGCAGAGTCCGGCATTGAGAGATTGGCCCTGCAGCCATTCTGCGTTATTAGTGAGCTAATGAGAGACACAGACTTATTAGAGCTCCGATGGCCACACTTAATGAACAGATAAGTGGGTGTTTTACGTTTTTTTAAGTTTTATAGCCCACAACAAAAGCTTTGAGCTATTTGGTGTCCACATCGGCTGTGTGAAGGTTGGTGGAGTGAAGCGCATAAGAGAGCCGCGAACCAGCTGGAAATCTGGCTGGAAAAAGGTGAATGAATAACATTTCCACCCCTAGCAATTACTGTTATTTTGCCATTGAGCAAAGTACTTATCCTCCACTTGTTTCAGTGCAGCTGCTCATTAGGCAACAGCAAAAGGCTGGAGCTATTCTTAGAAGCTCCGCAGTATGATGAACGTATGCCTCCTAAAAGCAAGGCTGAGGCAACAAGACTTTAACAGGTTTAGACACACACTCTTGTGGTACGAAAAATACATTAAGATAAAATCAAAACCTTTGTTGCACCAAAAATTTGGCTTTGCAGTGATTTCTTTGAACAGATATAAAAAATATTTGAAAGAAACTAATTTATGAGTTTTAATTTATTGTTGGGTTTTACCATAGCTACACATTGGATTAGATTCTGCAGTTTTATAGGTTGGAAAATGTACATATAACAAACATTTATTTGAACTCTTGACCAGACTCCTAAAGTATTTCGACAAGGAGTTTATTATTTTGAGAGGAATATTTTCTGCTCTAGTCAGTTGCAGACTTCAGTGAGCTTTGAAGGTGTTCATTTATGGAGTAGGAGGCTTCCTTTCTTGTAGCTTTAAGTTCAACCCTGAGCTGTGCCTCAGCAGGTCCTGGTTTCATGGTTGACTGTATAAATGTGTAAATGGAGACTTGCATTTACTAAATAAGTGGAAAACTTTACATGTAGTGATTTCACTTTTATAGAAAACATAAACGTTAAGTCGTTAGAGTAAAATTACACATATTATTTTGGGCACAAAAGAGCTACTGTGGGCTGCTCTTTTTTTTTGTAAGCGAGTACAATTATTTCGATTAGTAGTAACAACAAAAAAATGGCAACCCTTAAATGTAATTCAGAAAAGCAAGAGTGCTGAGAAGCTGTGAAGCTCCTTACATTATGTCTAATTATTGCTAAGCAGCAATAGCACCAGTGCACCTTTAAATAAAAACTAGAGCTCCGCAAAGGAATGCATCTTGCTCATCACCTTACAGGCAAAAGTGAAATGTAATCTATAACATGGTGGCATAAACAAATCAAATAAACTGAGAGCATTATGTTTGTACATTGGCTTGGCATTAAAAGCAACTGTTTGTTGGACAAGTTGTTTCATTAATTGTTAATAAGACTGGGAGGACAGCCTTCTCAGACAGTGGGCTCTTTATGTAGTGTTGCATATAAAAACCAATAGAAAGTGATGGCGAAAAAATATGCTTCGTTTCATGGCTGTCATCTATCAACCAGCTCCTTACTGACACAGCAAGGACTCGCTTTTACTCTTTTCACCTCCTTTTTTTCTCCTCTTTTCGTCTCTTTTTTTTTTTTTTTGCCCGTTCTTTTTTTTTTGTGATCTTTTTCTTTACCCCAATTTCATCTCGAAACCTTTGCTGACATTAATGGAAGCCATGTCCTTTGTGTTTCATCCTCGCTGTTCAGTATGGCAGAGATCATAAAGAGATGATAGAAGTAGAGCAGGGTAAGAAAGATGAGATTCGAGAAAACAGAATGAGAAAAAAATGCTTTACTTAGACGGGAGGTAGGTGAGGGAGTGATGGGGGGGAAAATGGATATTCAGCAGTGGGAAAGAAGGAAAGAGGACCATAAATCCACAGAGGAATAAATCTTGGAGAAAATAACGCAGATAGAAAAGATTGAGAAGGCATGTATGGGGCTTTGAAATTAATTTGAAATTAAGACTGTGGGGTTACACAGAATTAAAGGAGCAGACGTGATTGCATGTGTTGTTTTTTTTTCTGTAATTGTCAGTAGGCTTTTGTGTGCACAGTAAATACTTGATGCCAGGGCTGTGTGGGGAAAAATGTCATTAATCAACCTAATGTAGTTGTTTCAAGGCCTTTGTCTACTTTTTTATAATTATGCAGACAAACAAACCAAAACAAAGCAACACAAAAAAACAGCTGCTGTGTCTGAAAAGTCAGCTATCCATCACCTGCAATGTCGTATTTTGTGCAACACAAAGAAAACCCCAGACTGGATGTTCCCTACCCCCCCTCGGATAATTTCTGCTAATTGTTAGCAGGTAGTTGAGACCCCAGGGGCCAAAAAAATCTTGGCATACCACTGCCGATTGCTGTCACCTGTTTCGTCAAATGGAAGGAAAACCCTATTTGCTTAAGAGTGGATACATTTTTTTGGACATATGTTTAGTTGCCTTTTTTTTCCAGAAACCATTAAATGCATTGCATGGTAATAAAGAATCAAAGCAAACTGTCTTCTGTGGATGACAGAGCCACAGGTTCTCATTAGACCTGAATGAGCCAGATGTTCCCTGCCAGCGAGTGAGTGACAAGATCCGAGTGTGTGATTTGCATGTGTGTGCTTGGCACTCACGCTTTGTAATCAAAGTGAGGTTACAGACAAGTTTTGTGTGAGTGTGCGTGAGTGTTTTCTGCAGAAGACAAGCCGGTCACTGGTTCAATTTGAACCTCAGATAGGGAAACTTGGGTCACATTTGGAAAAATCAACGAATCTGCATTATTACTCTTGCTAAAAAACACTTCTGGTTTGAAGTGATTTTTTAGAAGATATTTTGATAACCATCTGGATGGAAATAATTATAATTTCCTGTTTACAAGGAGCTAAACTCCCAGGACACAAACCAAATGTATGCTAATGTATGCATGCAGATGCACAAGGTGGACAAACTGGGACAAGGAACAGGTATAAGGCCTGTATGGAGACACCTAAATTACAGGTTGTTCTAAAAAAAGCTCATTATCAATAACATGTAAATACATGTAGACAGTTTTACATTCCCTTATATCCTGCTTTATTTTCTGTCCAGTCTTTGTTAGATATTCGACTTTTCTTTGTTGTTTTATGTTTGTTTTGGCAAAGTGTGACATTAAAACCTACATTTGAACAGAAAAGACCATAAAGTAGCAGACATTTTTGATATTACTAATTTGTTCCTCATCGGTTCCCAGAATCTCTGGATTGCTTGTTCACTTCTCACCTCTTCTTATATCTTTGTACTATCTGAATAAAACTTAAGCAAGTTCAGCTTACTTTAAAAAATGTCATCTTTAGGAAATGTCTGGAACTTCCGTGTATTTGTGAAAATAACCAGAGAGAATTCAAACCATCGTTTTTGCTGATTACGTCCAGTTAAGCTTGGCATCAGCTAAAAAGCTCTATTCTTGAGCCATTAATATTCATGCTTTATATAACTGTTATTGTCCTTCCAAGTACATAATGTCTTGTTCTGCAGATAACACAATTTCCAAAGAATTTGCCAGATTTTTTTGAGTTTGCCTTGTTCCAACTCATTGCATGTTCATCCAGAAAACTGACAATGACACAACTAAAGAAACAATGGCATTGTTTAAATTGTCTATTCAGACACCGCAGTCAGTCTCAAAGTTGTTCTTTAAACTCATGTGAAGCAAATCAAGAAAAAGTAAAGTTCTAAAATAAATAATCTTGGACAAATTGTTGTGTAAATGGTTGGAACTGCCATACAAAATAAATACAACAACAAATAAATCTTGATTTTTAAAAGAAAGTCTCTTCTAACTGCTGCACACCAATACTTGGAGCTCATCCCTAACCCTGACGGCTGAGCACTTTTTTTTTAATTGGCAATAAAATGTCTTTGCTGTCTCCTCTGAGCCATTCTTCCTTCCTGTAATTCTACACTTGCTCTTCTGTCCTTCTCGTTTAAATCTCTCGCCACACATCTCTCTCACAGTTGTGTTTGAGAATTAGAGGTGTGAAATGTGTTATGGTGGTGAGCTGACAGGCAGCGGAAATAGGCAGTGCTGCTGTTTTTTCTTTTTTTTGGGGGGGGGGGGTCCTCTACAGAGTTTTTGCACACACGTGTATGTGTGTGGATCTGTGTTTGCCTGCATGTCTCCCATTGAGCAGTGCCAGGCCACACTTTAATCCTGGCATCGGCGGAGGTGCGGTTGCTCCAGATGGGGCCATTGTACTGCGCCATGCATCAATAATTCACAGAGAGCCAGAGAAAGTGGCAGAGTGTGTCTGCCTGCTCAATAATTAACCAGGGAATGGGGAGAAGCATGTATGTACAGCCTGGGTCTTTCTCCAAACGCCCATTCAAATGGCCTTTGATGTCGCCGGCCTGGGGGGTCTTTGGATTTGTCGGCTCATTAGGATGTCACCCCTCTTTTCCTTTTATTTGTTTTGTAATCCGGTTTTTGCAGAGAACAGGAGGCTGAATTTACATTGTGATACTGGCACCAATGCATAATGTACCTCTGTTCATGTGTGTGCATGTAAGGTGGTGGTAATGGCTGTTCAGTAGTCAGCCACGGTATATAATGAGCTATTTTCAGTTCTGCCTCCCAGTGCACCTTTTTGTTACTTTCCAACTGCAGGTAGGACACTGAAGGAAGTAATATTTATTCTCTTACACATTTCATTTCTTCTACCATGCTTTTTTGTGGGTGGCATTACATCTAAAGTTGTTTTTGTTGCATCTACTGCTAAGAGATAGTTTCTTAAGGTGTAAAGTTTAGATTACTATAAATAACTCAGCCTCTGACTTCTCCTTTTATATATATATTTTTTTTTTCTTTAGTCTTATCTCCCATGATTTATTACTGTAAATAGTGAGTCTGTAACACTAAGGCTGTAGAGGCAAAGGGACAGGATTTAGATTATATTGCCTCTCCTCATGACGGGAGGTATAGTTAACTACATTTCCTGACACCACATGCATGTCATCTCCACACAAACTGTACCGCCTCTTACTTCCACTCGCAGTGGGGCTTCCCTTGCTTCCATCTCTTCCCTCTTTCTCACGTCTTGCTCGATTTCTCCACCTGACAATAGAAATCCTCCTCCCCCTCCAGCTAGAGTCTCACGTCTTCATCATCACCTCTTCTCTCACCTACTTCGATTTGGTTTAACGCAGTAAAAGCCCATCTGCTGTTCTCTTGCTGCTTTTTTTTTTTTTTTTGTCTCGCCTCCTCCCCGCTCCCCTGTGCTCTTATTAGAAATCAGGGAGTTGTCGGAGTTGCCCTGGCCTGCCCCGGTGGGTCAGCTGGAGGAGCAGCCCCCCGTCAGAGTGCAAGGTGACCTCTCACCCTGAACATTCTGCACCCCTCCGCCCTCATTGCCTTCCATTATCTGCCCAAACACAAACACATGCAGTTGTCCAAACCTCTGTGACCCTGTTGTTCGACATCTGCTCTACCCCCCAGTCGCTCGCATCTGCAGCACCTGCATCTGTCCCTGCCTTTAGCAACTGTTGGATGTGAGGATACGGGGTTTAGAAAACTCATTTCTTACCTCATTCCTCGTAGCTTCCTGTAATGATGACGTCTGCTGTGTTGATTTTAAATTACTTACAGTGCTAATGTTTTAATAAAGCTTAAAGTTTTGCAACTTTTAGTCAAAAAAAATTATAAATAATAATTCAGTGTATATTAATGGAAAGCAAAATATCTACTGGACAGAAATAAATGAACCAAATAAAAGCAAAAGCAGTAACTTCCTCTTTTCTGTCTGCCCTAATAGGCTCATTTGAAGACAGCGATTGTAATGGCGATATTGTTGTCAGATCCATGACCCGCTCTCCCTGCTGTGTGACCTATCCCCTAGTAATCCCCACCCACCCCCACCCCCCTCTCCAACTGCTTCTTAGGTTTTGCAATAGTCTGATATAAATTGTTTACCCAAGGTCTGACTGAGAAGTTTAATCCCTTTTGGTCATATTGCTGTGTAAATAACATGACTCACTTTTTCTGTCCCTGCCTGCCAACAGTGCAGTTCGACGGCGCAGAATGGGACCGCTCGTCATCGCCCACAGATCGGTTGCGTCCTCCCGGGCCCAGGTCCAGCCCGCTAGCAGGAGGGGGAATGAAGTTTCGAACGCCACACGAAATCCCCACGATGATGGGGGAGAGAGTGGACCCCACTCTGCCACTGGAGAAGCAGGTGTATGTATGATAAACTCATAGAAACCCGGCAGTGCCAGTTTCAGCATCGGAGAACAGACCGCACTTCGTTTGATTTGCAGGATTAAACCAGGCGTTTTGTCTGAAGCATTCAAATCATCACGCTAACTGTTGTTATGCAACAATTTATGCATGCAAATTTGGTTATAGTGGGCTCTAAATGTTTTTGAATTGCTTACATGTGCACAATTATCAAATTTTTGTAGGAAAGTGGTCATGAATAAGTGAGGGCGGACACAGCTGTATAGTTTTATTGCTCTGCTTTGATCTATTATAGGCTTGAACATATTCAAATGAAGCTGTTATGTGTTTCAGCCGAGCAGAGTTGGGAAAGGTTAGAGTGATAACTAATTAAGTCAAAGCTTTCAAGGCACACATTTACTTTGGTCCTAATTTCAAACATCATTGGTGTAATTTATGTGCTGTTCTCTCCTCACATAAAGGGCTGTTTTGGTAATGAAACTCATGCACACAACACATCTTAAGCACAGATGTAAATTCAAATGCGGCACACACTGTGTTGTACACAAAAACACACATCTTTGTGAACCGATCACGCTCTGTTACCCCCTTATGGTCTCTCTTGAGGCTGTTTTGAGTTAAAGTTTTTAAGTTGCAGCAATAAAAGAAGTAGAAATATGTGTTGTGCTGTGTTTCCAGATCATATTTCCACTTGTGTCATATTTTATTTTTGTTGTGTTTGCTTCAGCAGTTGGTACCACGGTTCACTGTCACGTTCGGAGGCGGAGTCGCTGCTGACGCTGTGTAAAGAGTGCAGCTACCTGGTGAGGAACAGTCAGACCAATCGCTCTGACTACACGCTGTCCTTACGGTGAGACACGCCCTGCAGGAGTTTGATTAACCTTTAATTTGTTCATATTTTTCTACCAAGAAGCTAAACTTTTTTTGTAATCTTTTAAAGTGATCTTGATCTGTCATTCTGCAGACTTTCCACAATGTTTTTTTTTTTTTTACTTTGTTGGCTTTTTCATTCATTTTCAGTCCAGTCCAAAAAAAAACCTCCAGTATTGAAAGGTCATATCTTAAAGGAAAAAAAAAAAACTCCAGGAAAGACCTGAGAGACTGATCCCTCAGTTGATCATCTATTGAATGTCAAGTTTTCAGCCAATAGCTTTTGGGGAATTACATTATTGGTGCTAAAGTACTATTTTATGTATGTCAGATGGTGTTTTCTTTGATTTTTTTTATAAATTTATTTAAGAAATTGGAACAAATTGTGCCTTTTTGACAGGCAGTTGGTAATAAAAAGCCCAAAGATCCCATTTGAAGTTGGTTCTTTAAGTTGATGTCTCGACAATACCAATTCATCCATTGAGTTTAGAAGCCATTATGTGGCTGTACGATACATAGATCAGAGTTAAAAGGCAAGCAACCAAAAAAAAGACTTAGCATTTCTTAAAAGAATTGTGTTGTCTGCTCCCTTGCATGCCTCAGATTCACACGTGTTAGGGATGTCTCTCAGCTACTACCACACCAAATTTTAGCTCAATATCTCTAAAATTGATGGAGTTGTAACCGTTTTTTTAGTTGGATAAGGTTGATTAGTTATGGCAGGTATCTTGAATTGATTTGTTTCCAAAAAGTAATCTGTTAAAGATGTACTTTCAATGATTATAATTTCTAAGAGTTTTATTGAAATCTGTCCAATGGTTCATGAGATATTTTACTAACAGACAGACAAATGGGCACACACACAAAGGCAATTACATGATCATCTGCTTTTCATTGCAGCGGGTGATAAAATGATCAAAGACAATTTGAAAATGAAGGAAAAATCTGCCAAACTCCACAGAAAAGTTTAGACAGACCTTCATAAATCCTGAATAAATGTCGCTCAAGACTGCTTTAAAAGATGACAAGAGAGTCTAGCTTCTTAAAATCAAACTGCTGAACATCTTGAGAGTGTGTGTGCATGTCAAAGTGCTCAAGCTGCTCATCTCATATTGTATTCCCCCACACCTCTCCATCTGTCTGTCGCTCTTCTCTCTCCCATCTCCCATCACCTTCACTTTAGATTACTGCCACACTCACTCCTCTCCTGATGCTCATATGCGGGGCACAATACTGCTTATCTGGTCAAATCTCTCCCTTGTAATTACAATCATGATCCATTGTGCTGGACTCGCACCAGTCTCCCATCATTAGTCTGTCCTCTCACCATCCTTGGCCTCTCCCTCTGTGGCCCTCCTCCTTAGCCCCAGCGGGCCCTCTAAGTGGTAATCAGGCAGGTAGAGCACACTTCAGTGCACATATCATCCTTCACATAATCACTAATGAATATGAATTACCTTCTGTAGGACACCCAAGAAAGGAATTAGGCAGGGAGGAAGGGGGAGTGAGGAAGGGGGGAGTGGAGTGTGTTGTGCTGACATATAAACAAGCTCATGCAGTACTCATTTACATGAGTAAAGTGCTTTTGACACACATAAACACACACTTGCCCAAGCAACAAGGTCAGTGCTGGGACCGGTTTCCCAACTGGGAGATATTAGGTGTAGAGAAGGCAATGTATCAAGAAAATTTGTTAACCTTGCATTCTTTTAAAGGTCATCAGACAATTTTAAAATGAGCCGCAGCTTAACAAGTTACAGGTTTAGGAGTAATAGTAAAAGTGGACTCGGAAATACTGCTGAGATTTTGGGACGTGATGTCATTAAAAAAGTCTAATCTCAACGGAGGCACGAGAAGCCTGAAAATCAAAACAAAAAGGAAGATGATGAAAGGTAAAATAATTAGCCAAAGCTATACACATTCATCACAATTTGAATACTTTGACTTCTTTTGACCTTCCTCACCTTACATTCAGCAGATGTTCAATAAGGCTCATTACCAGCCTTTCTAGTGCACTCACCTTGGGTTTTAGCCTCAGATTTGCCTGATAACTTTTTAATTCTAATTACATGTGGTTATAAAAGTGTCACAAATGGCACTCTGAGTAATAGTGCACTCTGCAGACGCAACACAAAGTTCCTGCATCATGCAACCTTTTAGTCACCCACTGTTATCTGTTTATCTCATTCATTATTTCATTGCTTGATTAGAATGATCACATTTTCCCTGACAAAAATATCTTAGCACTGAGTGAAATGAAGAGTTAGTGTTTAAATATAATTAGAAACCTTCAATTCAAACTCCATAAATTAATAAACGAGGAAAAATAAAGACACTAATAGTGACACTTCCTTCAACATAATGTTATACAAACATTCGGTAAAAGTTGGTTGGACGTATAAAAAGGTCCTAATTTAGTTTTTAAAGGATGAAACACTGTTGTTAGAACATAAAAACGAAGGAAGCTCAATCCACAGTCGAGGTGCGACTGTTTGAGAGGCTCAATCCCCCCAGGGTTTTAAGTCGGGCTGAAGATCTCCCAGTAATCTCTGGTTAGATGACCTGAGGGTCGAAGGAGATGTGTAAGACTTTAAACAGGTCAGAAATATACTGAGGAGCACCACCAGTATGTTCCTTAGTATATTTAAACATAAAAACTTATAAATATAAGCTACTACTTGTAGCTTGTAGATTACCAGTTGACAACCAGGACCTATTGGCTTTTTATCAAATTTGCATGGGAATAACATGTTCCTGCACCAAAAGAAGTTATACGGTGGAAGTAGACGTAAGAAGATTTTTATATATATATAAAGCACAAGAAAAGAATGCTGTCTGGTTGAAGAACAAAGAAAATGTTAATGGGAAAGGAAAAATGAACTTTTTTTTTTCTCTTTCTTGCACCTTTAATGATAAATATAGTGATCCACTTTATTGGCAATTCTGGTAAATACTTGAAGAATTTTATACTTAATACAACTGTCAGGAACATTCCTCCTAGTTAAGAGGTCCAAAGGGGTAAATTTACACTTGCTTGCCAAGCAAATACAGACAAGCCACAGTACCAATACAAGCTTTAGAGACTACTACCTTTTATTATTACTATTGGTAAGTAGGTGTGTTTATTCTTTTAATTTAAACTTAATCACACCTTGATCTATAAGGAAGCTAAACCTGCTGAGCACATTAAGCCATAAAAAATTATATTTTGTATTGTCCAGTTTGTGCATTTTTTTTTCTGTGTTCTTCTCAATCATTTGCTATCTTTAGCTATCAGCCTACAAAACTCTGAGAGTATGATGCTGCTTGCAGTTTCCGACGGTGTCCTTTCCTCTCTCTGGTGCACAGATGCAGTCTTTTACAACAAAGTACACCAACAAATAATTACATATTATTTGCTTTAGTGCTCTGAAAGGTCTCTGGAAGCTGGGGTGCATATGTAATTAAAGCATTTAGATCATATTCTGTTTTTACTGCCTGCGTTGCCCATATGGCACTAAGAAGCCTTTTAGCCGGATGAGCTACTTCTATCTGTTTTATTTTACTCACAAGTAATCCAGTTAATGTAATCTGGACTATAATATATCTTTTCCTGGTTGATCTATAACCTTGGTTAAGCCTAAAGAGTGTTTTTAGCTCCAAGTGAATCAAGTAAAACGGGGAATAAATGGCAATAAAAAGGTTTTCTCTTTCTAGGATTGAAAGCAGTAGTTTAGTCTTTAGGGAGGTGTTTTGTCTGTGATGATGCCAATGTACCCTTCGGAGAAAACTGTACGTGGCTACAGCCAGTAAAACATGCACTGTCGCTGTGCTTTTTGTCATTGATGTTATCTGTCCTTGGAAAATGTGAGCCACTCACAAGACTGCACATGACTGAAAACAACAGTTGGAACAAAGTGAAGGTTACTCCAAGCACTAGACATGATTTCATTGATGATTCTAGTTGTTACCTTCATTTAGCTCCTAATATCTCTGGTTAGATTTAATCTGCATTTAGCCAAAGTTGTTTAGTTCCTATAATAACTTATATACAACACAGACAGCTGAAAATACTCAACTCAAGCAATTCAAATCTGTAAATCATGCAAATATGCAGGAGAGCACAAAACACTGACTGAACATCTAACGTTTCAATCCTTGATATTGCGTTATGACATCAGTGTGTCAAACAATACAATCCCTTCTTTGAGTTGTATTGAAGCAGGAGACAATAATGGTTAATACTGAGCAGCTACATTTTCTTTGACATATAACTGACATGAAAAATGTAAAAAAAAAACCAAGATATTTTTATTAAACTTCAAAACATACAGGCTGTGTGCTGACAATCAGAGCCAACGAAGACTTTGTAAAAACTGGAGTTCAATTTGTGTTTGCAAAAAGAGGAAGGAAAAAAATACATATATGAATTACAAACTGTGACATGATCTGCGACACATGCAGAAACAAATGAGCTCGTAGTCGGAGTGCCTGAAATCAGAATTTGATTCCTATTTAGGACTTGTCTATTTGTTTTTGCCAAATTTAGCTAAATGTAGTTGTCTATTTGAAGTCTAAAACTAGTTTGAAATCAAATCGAACTTTATCAAGTGCATTTCATGCACAATGAAACCCAGCGTGCTTTCTATTAAGTACTTAAAACATCAAACAACAGTTTTTATACACATTCATACAGATATATTCACACACACTGAAACATAAAAGTGTTTTAGAAAAATACTAAACTTTCACTTTTAGACCCAATTTAGCCCCATTTTAACCTACATAGTTCAAACTCTTTTTTTTTTTAACGATAAAAGGCTCAGTTGTTGAGATTAAGTGAAAAGTAACTTACAGCTGAATTGGACAGGCACACCAGATTTATACCTGCTTGTGTTAAGGACAAACAGTTTTAGGTTTTGGAAAAAAAGAAGATGAGAATTGTATAAAACAAACAGACAGATTGAAATTAAACTTTGGACTCTTAAGTTGTGTAATGCTCCAAACATCCGCAGGGTCAAGCTGTGTATTGTTTGGTTGTTTGTGGTAACAGCAAGGGTTTTTGGTTTTCTTGCAGGATTTAACTTAGCCTGCTGAACAATGATAATTACACTGACCAATTTTAGCCCTAGTCTTTTCCTTTGCTACTATAATTAGACATCCATCACCCTCAGAGCTAGCTCTTAAAGGGGAACTCCTTATATGGGTGGCTGGCTCTTAAAGGGAAGGTGATGTGCTCAGCAAAGTCCAAAGCATCTGTCTTTTATGTCCACAGTCTTTGTTATTACGCCGGGCTGCAGGAACTCGGTGGTCAGTGCTGCGGTCCTGTGATCCTGAGGCTGCAGGTTCGAGCCCAGGTTGAGGCAGGAAAGGCATCCGGTGTAAAACAATTGCCAAATCTCTTGTGTGAGTTTGCTCGCTGTGGCAACCCTTGAAGGAAGGGAGCAGCACAAGAAGAAGTTTGTGTTGTTACACCATTCGCACATCCATCATGTTCTTCCTTCCTTGTTTTTTTTTCTGTAATGTTTGGTTAGATTCACGACAGCAGAGTGAAATAAAAAGAAGTGAACATAAATCCAGGCTGTCTCTCACACCGTGTCTTGTGACAAATTGTGTGGAAGGCTGTGCGGTGTTTCGTGTCTCCCACATTTTTTTATTTTCCGTCTCCGTCTTCATCACGTTTGTTATTTTTCCTCCCTTCACAGGAGCTGTCAGGGTTTCATGCACATGAAGTTCTCCCAATGTAAGGACGGGAAGTACGTGCTGGGACAGAACAGCCCACCGTTTGACACCATTCCCGAGGCCGTCCACTTTTACACCACGCACAAACTCCCGATCCGAGGCGCCGAGCACCTATCTCTGCTGTTTCCTGTCCAGGTCCAGACGCTCTGACGGCCCTGAACTCTCCTCCTGATGAACCTCTGGGATATTTATTGTGGTCAGACGCAGAAAACATGAATGTCAGACGGGAGAATCTCAGCAGAGTGAAGCTGCTGTCTGTGGGTCAGTGAATAAGCACACAGGAGGCTTGTGCCCTCAGGCGTCACAGCTGTTGCATCCGTGCCAAAAAAAAAAAAAAAAAAGTCGAATTTCTTGGGGGATCAATTCACATGAAATGCATTACCTGAACTTCAGGCACCTTTGCTGTAACTCCTCCCTCTCATCTTTGTGTTTAACCAAGCGGGCTGACTTCGGGACAGCTGCTCTGCTTCACCGCATTTCCTTCCCAGCTGATGGAAAGGCACTGGATGTTAGCAGAGGAGCTCCTGGAGGAAAGTCTGCGTTTTGTGAATGTACTGAGGCTCCAGTTCACAGAACATGAGAGGAGGGCTGATTTGAAGTTGTCGCTGCTCCACTGCTTGTGAGAAAATATTGCTGTTGTTGGGCGAAAACCTTGAAAACCATGTTGTACAGATGCTTTTTGTGCTTTTCATTGAATCAGTAAATCACAGTAAGTAAGATGAGAAGCCCCTCTATTGGGAAATCCTTTTTCTATGCTCCAAAGAAACTATTTTGAAAGATGCAAGGTTTTTACCTTCACCAGTTCTGTTTTACTTGCGATTTTCTACAAAAATTACACAAATTTTTTTGTTTCATCTGGTCCTTTCTGTATTCTTGCGACAGACAGCTTGACATATTTTTGTGTTAGTTGTTGATTGTTCTTCAAAGCTAAGTGAGGGGTTGTGTTGTATCGGTACTCATGACTTCTTCCTCGTTGCTTGCAGGTGTTGTGTCAACAGTTGTCTTTATGTCATGACTGACTTTTCGGTTCAGATACGTTTCGAAGCCGAGCTACATACAAAGCAAAGAAACTGAATACTCAGTCTTTCAAGTTATTGGCTGTGTTTTTAGTCGTTTTCTCACTTCCTACAGATTTTTGGCATGCCGACTCATCACGAGCTGGATGGCGAGTTGAGCCGTCTGGAATGGATTTCAGTGTATTTTTAGATTCAAACTAATTTTAGGAGAACACATTTTGTGTGTCACTGAAAATGACAAATTCATCAAAGTCATTGTTTCTTGATGCAGACGTCTAAACCAATAAAACAATCAAGTCACGCAGTTTACCTGTGTTGAGTCTCATTTGCATTTAAAACCTTTCAATGTGATTTTTTTTTTTTTACTCCATCAGCAGAACACTTATTCTGACAACTTTCTTTTTTTTTTCTTTTGACCACATGCATAAAATACTCTGTAGTTATAAGTATAACTTTGTGTGCTCACAAATCCATTAGATTTAAGCCATGTGTACATATAAAATCTCAGACGCATAAAAACAAAGAGATTAAATTTATAAGTAGAGATTGTGGGACTCTATGGGAAATTAAACAATATTAAATTAGAAACAAAAAGTCAAAAATCACTTCAGTTCACACAAGTACGGCATCAGAAACACCCTAGAGCCTGAATACTGGCTCACACAGCCTCAAAAAACAGATACAAATGTACAGATGGAGCAAAGAGGCTGTTTTTTTTTTTTTTCCTCCGTTTGGAAGCTTCAGTGGGTAAACTCTTCTGTTCCTGAAAATAATCTCTACTGCTTGTTCTCCTCGTGACATTGCCATCAATTATGTCCAAAAATCAGCCCTGCCCTCATTGTAACATGTTTGTTACAGCAGCAGTTATTTAAAGGCATTTGCATCAAAAAATAAGCAATAAAAACAAGAAACAAGTTACTGTGATTGTATCCAAGGAAAGTTGTTCAGTTGATTTATTTTGTCTCTGGCTTAAATAGTTCTTAAAAACATGATTATTCAGTCTTAAATACTCAAATTCTTTGAAATAAAAGTTGAAATAAAAGTTGATGTGTAAGACAAGGTGCATACAGATGTTGTTGTTGATTGAATAATAAAATTTCTGTGGAGTGATTTCATCATTATCAGCGTTCAAAGATTTGCTTTAAGCAGTGTCCTCTTCAGTGCCTGACTTAAGATTTTTTGAATCCAAAATTGTTCATATTTGTTAAGGCGGTATTGATTCTCAGACTTTTGTTTTCCACAATGATGTGAGCAAGTGGGAGGCAAAAATAAATACTTGTTACTGGTCAATAAAAACAAAACTCACTGCTAGGATTAATGGTGCTCATTGCAATGTCATAAAGCCCAGTCAAAAAAAAAAAAAAAATCATAAAGTAAAAATTAAAATCATCAGGGTCAACAGATGCTAACTAGCACGAGTGTTTTTCTATGATAACTGACAAGGCAGGACTTGACAGGATTCAAACTCGCAACACAATGACGAAGTTTTAAGAGTTTTATTGTGGACTGGACAGGAGCGGGACCTGTGACTAAACAGGACACTCGTGGACTGGAACCGGAACAGGTAAGTTCTTGGCTTGGTTACTAGTTGCAGACAGGCTTGTCTGAAAGGGGCTGAGGCGAGAGGGAAAGTCCAGGTGCAGGCGAGGTGTCGTTACCAGAGGGTCAGAAGTCCGAAGCCAAATCCAGAGAGGGAAAATCCAAAGAGCGAGGTCCAGGTGAGCGTAGCGAAGTCGGTACCGAGAGATCAGAGTCCAAAGAAGTATCAGGCAAGGAGCAGGCAAAAGTCGGTGGTCAAAAAACAGGCAAGGGTCGAGATCAGGCATGAACAAGGCATGAACAAGGCATGAACAAGGCATGAACAAGGCATGAACAAGACATGAACAAGGCATGAACGCTGGACATTTACTCGCTGTGAGGCTTTCAATAATCTGGCACTGTGATCTGGGAGCTGTGGGTCTTTATAGTGACAGGAACAGGTGAAGCAGATGAAGGTGATTGTGTGGGCATGGCAACATGGGCGTGGCTTGGACTGTAGGACTGTGGAAAGTTAAGTGGCTGTGGCAAGAGGCGTGGCAGGAACAGATGGAGCTGTGACAGATAACAGCCAAAGTGACTGAAAACAGGTCGACAAAGGTTGACGTAAAAGATGATTGGGACACTTTTAATGTACGTTTTTATTCTCAGATTTCTTGGGTCAAGTATGCAGATAAAAGTAAATTGTTTACATGGGATGCCTACCTGCATTTCAGAATTGCATATCAATATATGTGGAAAACAACTGGAGTAAAACTCAAACTGCACCATCTGATGTAATCCAGGATACCCTTTTAAATGTTTGAATTCATAGTTTCCAATGAGTACCTTTATAAAAACAAACTCAACTGTAAATACAAATTTGATTATGTAAAGATGAAATATTACCCAATAATATGTTTTGGGTTTTTTTTAGCTTAATTTCATGTACTTTTAAAAATAATGCTTTGAAAATGTCTTTTTGTTCAGCTCGTTTCAGGTCCATTTCACTTTTTTTGGAAAGATAAGTTAGCCCAACTTTTAGACATGCAGTGTGTTCGCGGCTACAGCAAAGACTGCGAGAATCAGGTCACATATAATACATTCTGAGACTTACAAATGTAGGTGAAAGATTATGCTTCATTCACACAGGAACCATTTCAAGATCATTCTGTTTAGGAGCATTACTGATCAAATTTCATACAATAAGACCTCTTTTTTTTGCAGCCCTAAGAGGAGAAAAGGAGGCATAAAAGACTTGGAGAGATTGCGTGCTTCACATACTCACACACCCCCTTACACACACACACACACACAGTGTCACACATTTGCTTTCCTTCATCCATTAACAGCAGGGTTGGGAGGAAGAGGGTGAGGACTGGGGGTGAGGTGTGGCTGAGGAGGGGGTGAGGCAGCCCCCTCATTATTTGGGCTGCGCTGCTGTGAAAAGCACTGGGATTGCTTTCATTACTGAGCCAAATGAAATAGCAGAGGCTGATTACCCGCGTGACGGAAAGGAGACGAGCTGGATCGCTCTTTGTTGGGGAGAAAAAGTGAAGGAAGAGAAAAAAAAATAAATAAAAGGGGGGGTGGGGGTGAGATGAGGGCGGAGGGAGAGAGAAGGAGGGAGAGAGACACTGCCATGGCTCTACTTCCCCAACGAGACTCCAAAACAAGCGTGTGTGTGTGTTTATGAAAGTCAGATGATGACATGCATGCAGGGTGGGGGCTGATACAGTCCCATTTTTCAAACAAGCCTCCCTGGGGAGGGATATGAATAATAATGACAGCAGCAGTTCAGCGTGTTAAAATCAAACAAGTATAAGCTCATTTTCCTCTGGCTTTTGTCTAGAGTCTTAGCTCGAGTTCCCTTTTTACATCAAACTAAGGCTTTCTGTCTGAGTTTTAGCAGTGTGTTCTGGGTTTGGGACAAACTGAGTCTTTTTTAAATCACCTCAATGATTCTGTATGTGTTTTTGTCTCGCTGTCATATGAGAGTCAGAACTTGTCTAATGACAGATCTGCTGCGGCGATGTAGATTATCTGCTGACGGCAGCTGTTAATCCACCAGATAAGCTTGGAGGAATGAACACCTGTGATCCCCCCCCCAGCGCCAGCCATCATTTTAGGAAACCCCCATAAAATGTTGGCACAAACGCCTGACACACAAGCGCACGACAATAAACTAATTCAACGGACACATATGCTTCTCGCATGGGGCATTTTGATATGTCGCAGTTGGTGGAACGTGTGTAAACAATGAAATTAATCCTGAATGGGGCCATCTTGCTGCTTTAGTTTTAGCATCCTTCTGCTGTGCATCTTTAAAAAAAGAAAAAAGAAACTTTAATAATGCGATTATTTACTGCTCAAAATTGTCACATAGTGGCTCATACAACAGTAGTTTTAAAACCTTATCCGTTTCACAATTCACAGGCGTTGTGACAGAAATATTATGATATTCCTGCAGGGAGTGCCCCAGGCTGCCTGAGAAGTGCTACAACTAGCTGCTGCTGCAGCTATTTGCACTTGAATTGCATACAGTTACACAGAATTATATCCGTGTAATGCAAAATCAACCACGGTTCATAAAATATCGTTTGTGTGAACCGCTGTGATGTTTTTAAGATTGGAGTTGTTTTAGACCAGCAGCAGGACTTTGGTCTTGGCCCTGCTTGGACTAACAGTTAGCTCATTTATTTAGTCAGAATTAAACTCTTTTCCCTTCAACTCATTCAAATAGATATTTACAACAGGTAAGATATTAATTACTCATAGCCTAACAGAGAACCCCACTTTAAAATATCTGAACTGTTTCTTTAAGGTATTTGCAGTTTACAGATCCGCTTTTTTACCCATTAAATGAGGATCAGAGTCAAAAGAGCAGAAGCAAAGATGTCCTTACTTTTGATTATAAATAAATCAGTTGTTCATATGCTGAAGAGTAACATTTTAGAAACATTTAGAGTTTTTTGTCTTTCGTTCATAAATACCTCTTCTGATGACATACCAAGTGTTGTAGTTTCAAAATTTCCCAACCAAATGAAACTTTTACAACTCTTCATATGATTGATCTTATTGTGTTCTCACATACAAAAAGACTAAATTGGACTTCAAGCCAAAAATTATTGCTTCTTGTTGCTGTTTTCTGTGAAAATGATCACACGGCAAAATACAATTTTTCTTTATCCGCTTTTCTGTTTAATTATTACAAGTGCTGAGTCCAATAAAAGTAAACATTTCTCCCCATAGATTTACACTGTAAAATTGTTTTTTTTTTCTTGCTTATTTCTTTTTTTGGTTTTACAACATGCAAACAATTTGCCCCCATGGACATCTTTTAATTGTAATTATTTAGTCGCTGGTAATTTCCAGACTCCTAATCTGTCAAAGAGCCGAACTCAAACAAAACACAAACTGCAGGTTATTCCCAGGTGTGCCCCCCCCCAGCTCCTATCTTTGACAAAGTACACACAGACATCCAGGGTGTTTGCATGCACCGAGGCAGGGAATTAGCCAGCTGTGCACACACTCTCAACGCCACAAGAGAGGCACCGGACATGCAAGTCAGACTTAAAGGCTGCTGTCCTCCCTCACATTTATCCGCCGATCCCCAGACATGCTAATCCCAACAGTTGTGGCAGACGTGGCAGACGTGGAACAGATAGATTGGAGGTCAGAGTGAGCAGGTGTGTGCATGCCGGCAGGCCCCTGCCAGAGAGCTGCAATCAGAGAGGGTTGGAGAGTGAAGGCAGCTGCTGTTTCGAGGGGTTTTGGGTGAGGGAGGAGAGTCTGAACATGATTGCTTGTTCACTCCTGCCATCTATCTGTTATGTCAAGATGGTCTGTTAGGCTGAGAAGTACAGTACAATTTTTTTTTAAATCAGGTTTTCATCTTCTCTCTGGCACAAAAGAACTAAATAGAAGTGGAGAAAGAACAGAATAGGGACAGGTGAACCCAGTAAGAGTTAGCTCATGCAAACATTTAAAAACAAAACTAAATTTATTTTTTTAACACTTTTCCTTCGTTCCTTTACTTGTCCAATCTTAAGACCTGATGAGCTATAGACGCAATGTGGTCATTTAGATCTTTAGACAAAAGGTGCAACTTTAAAGCAGCAGGTTAGATTTCTGAGCTGAGGAAAGAATATAAACATTTAATATCTTATATTATATTTGAGTGCCCTCAGTTTGAAGAAACAAAGTTTGTTTCTGACTGGATTGATGTTTAGTCTGAGTGGAGGCAAAACCAAAATGGATTACTGCAACACAAACCAACTCCAATCTGAAAATGTTCATGGTGGTTCATTTGAATGCTATTTCACTTATGGTTATTGGCGAGACCAAATAGCGGCAGCAGCTTGCTGTAGCACATCTGGTGCAGCCTGATTAACTTCCAGCTGGAATATCATATAGTTTCTGCCTTAAATAAGAAGAATCATCTTCTTGAATGTGAAGCTTTCGTTGTGCTGTTATTCTGCTTGATATCATAGAAAAAGTTCATGCTTGGACAAAATCATCTGAAACCATCACCTTGGCTTGTGGGACATCCATCAGCTCTAGAAAGGAGATTTATTGGCAGTGGAGTATTAAGGGGAAGGCTGGGAAGAGTGCCCACCAATCCAACTCGCAGCCAGCTCCCTCAGCTATCCTCCTACAATGTGACCTTTGCCTCGGCTTCTTCCCAGCTGCTCCCTGGATAAAGCCCTCTGATCCCGGGGAGCTTATCACCAAAGTCTGCCTGGCTCTTTGCTTTCTTTGTTCTACGTGTAATTGCACTACACCGAATGGGACTGCAGCGGAGGTGAAGGTGGGGGGAGAATGAATGAGTCTGTCCCCGCCGGAGAGAGTGGCACAACTCCGCCGTAGCAAGGGGAGGGAGGAACGGCTTCCACTCGGTGTCTCCCAGCGGGAGCGGCCAAATCAAATGAGACCCCTCGCTGCTCTCAGCCTGCTCTCACTCCACCTCAGAGCTGCACCAAAAAAAAGGGACCTGAGAGTGGCAGAAGGGCTTCATACTGCCACATTCAGTGGCTCACGGCAGATGGAGTCTTTGTTCTTTTTGCTCAAACAAACACGCCACACACACACGCGTACACGCGCCTAAACCCAGCGCACAGCAGTTTAAAACCAGGATCATGACGACAGGAGGGGGTGTGATTCGCTTGTCCTCTGTTGTGTTCACATTAGTCATATGCAAATAGGCATTGTGCACAAAGAATGGCACAAATCCACCGTGTCTAAATCCTCAAAGAGGACTGGTGACGGCTATTTAGTTAACATGATTTATTAAAGGTATTTGACCCAGTTAGTGCATAAGCCATTTATTGTTTGTTTCAGGTGATCAGGGGAATCAAGTTGGTCTCAAAACACAAAGAACACTGAATAAAAAGGAGTTGTGATATGTCTAAACATTTTCTCGATCATCTAATCCAGGTCACCCATGCTTTAAAGCTATAGTTCACAGATTTTAAAGAGTAGCAGAAAGATAATGAGCAATTAATGTCTGAGCGGTCTCAGTTTGGAGAAATGGAACAGCTGTAGCATGTGCTGTCGGAAAGCTAAATACGATGAATTGAAAGATAATCTGTACATTGCCAGCACTCAGAGCTGTCAGTATTAGAAGGAGTCAGGGAGAAGGAGTGGAAGAAAGACAACGATCGCAGGTGCTTCCACACAGGTGCACTGAATTATGTAATTATACAATTATCCTGTCTAACTCAGTGGTGGAAAGGCGCTGAGCACACCAGCTGATTTCCACTTTAAAACAAGAAGCTTTACGTGGCTTTGAAATAATTCCTCACACCTTTAAGTGGTAATTCCTCCTACTTTGGTTATAATTCTAATGCAAAGTTCACCTCAGGTTTGAAAACAAATGCACACTATTAATTGGCTCAAGTGCAAATAGACTTTTCCTTAAAGGCAAATATATATTGACACGGAAGAGAACAACAGGTGTGTTAATGATGACTGCAGAGCACCTTGTTGGGATTGTCAGCTCTTTTATTGTTTACTTCAGCACTAAAGGGAACTGAATATTCAATTAGCGCTCATAATTCCAGGTTTGCTTTTACGGCTCGAGCAACGGCAAGTCTAAATATCTGCTGAAGAAGTGTTTTATAGGAACAGTGATATCTGTAGCCCCTTGTTCTTTTCTTTTTACCCGAGTAAATCCTGAAATCCTTCATGAATCCAGGACTTTTATTTTATTCATAAAAGGAGCTGCTCAGTTACCTAATTCTGCTGAAAGAATAGCATTTATAGATTATGTAATCGTGGGTTCAGATTCTAAGAAGGAACCTGCTGCTTTGCATGCCAACATGTGATCTGTTTGTGCTCAGAGTCTGTGTTGGGGATGACTCTCAGCTGCTACCACACCAAATTCTAGCTTCATATCTGTAAAATTGACTGAGTCAAAGCCATTTTTGTGTTTTAGATTTACAGATTTACAGTGATTAACCATCTCTGAGTGCCAAAGGTTTTGAAGATGGTCACATCCTGATTACATTTTAAGTTTTTGTTTTCATTAATCTTTTCCTGTTTTGATTGATTGCATTGCAATTTTCTGTACTCAAGCTATTTTGGGGAAAAACGTCATGTCATCACGATGTAAATTTTAATATTTTTCTTCCTTAGAAGATACATTTCTCTTAAGAGATCAAGTCCGAGTACTCACATAATACCTGGCTATTATTACTTTAATATCAAACCAAACATTTGTGAGTTTTTATTTAATAATGCCCCCCTGCTTATGCTGTTCTTTGCTGTAAGTAAAACAGAGTACATAAAGCTGCATTAAGGTGCTGCTGTATGAATGCAGACTCAACACTTCCACCAATGTTTTCCTGTTTTGTTTTGTTTTTTCCTGGACATTTTTTGCAATCTAACCACTTCTGCATACTTTGTACTAATTTAGTCGTTCATATTTCAAAACACTCAGCTTGTTCAGGAAATAGGAGCTGTGACTTCTGTTTATGCTTTTCAAAATATTTCACTTTATTTCAAACTCTAAATTTTAGCTTTTAGGTAGCCTTTTGCTGCTTTTAGCTAATGTTCTGCTTTTTTCAGGTTTAAGAAGCAAATTTCATTATTCATTCAGCACTCAGTATTCCCGCTGCATTTTCACAGAAAAAGTTGTTTTTTTCTTTCATTGAAATGTAATTTTCTAATATGTCGGATTTGAATGGATCATTTACTCTGTCAGCTTTGCAAAAAACTATTTTCAGGTAGGATTAGAAAAAAAACCCTAACTGGATCTGAAACACAAGTAATGCTTGAATGAAAAAAAAAATTACAAAAAACGCAGGAAGTGGAGGATTCACTGACAGTAAATCCTAAACTGTCGCTCAGTGTTTTAGCATTTTCAAATATTCCACATGACATAAGGCCACCATCCTCCCTGGCTAATTCAGGAGAGAACGCTCCAGCGTTTCTGACAGAAAGAAGTCAGTGACCTTTATGCTGGAAATGCTCTGCTGGTGCGGCGCCCTCGCTGTCTTTTTCCATCAGAACTAGAGGTGCAGAGCGTAGACACATCCTTTAGCTGAGGTGAGTATGAAATGTCAGTCTGTCAGCTCCTGTCTGCTCTCTGCTGTGAAACGTGGTATGAGGAGCAGGCTCGGCTGCAATCAGCCCTTTTATCTATTTGGGTAAAACTAACCTTCAGTCAAATCATTCGGCAAACAAATCCAGCAATAAAATTTCTCCAAATTCATTCTGTTGTGTCAACAAATCCTTGCCTTATTGGTAACTCACACAATCTGACATATTTTCTGCACAGTAGATTTATGCAATATAGCTTTCATGACTAATTGATAATGTGGAATGACTGACTGGAAACTGCTAGTAATAATATCAGGAAATATTTTGCATTATTCATCCATGTCTGACCTTCGTCTGCCAATGAGAACATCAATCAGCTCTGCATTAGGATGATTCACAAAGGGGCGCAACAGGTGAACCCAGATGACATTTTTTTGTCTCCTGTCTGAAAAGCCATTAATGAACCAACCGGTTAATTCATTTCCACATTAATAAATGTGTTTGATGACTTGAGCTTTCATAAGGATGTTAGGAGCTGATAAAGGGGGCCAACATCTATGAAGCGAGACACGGTCTGCGTCAAATCTTTGAGCAAAAGAGGAACAAAGATGCAGCTTGAATCAACGGCAGAGTGTGTGTGTGTGTGTGTGTGTGTGTGTGTGGGGGGGGGGGGGGGTGGAGCAATGCAATAACACATCTGAAAATCCGATCAAACTGGATAGAATTTTATTTGCTCTATGACGGCACTACATCACACTTGTCACAAGAGTCATTTACAGTCTGCCACCCTTAAATAATTCACATCCAACATTCTCATTCACTAGTGGTTAGCCGACATAAAAGTGGTTTCTACATGTGCTGCTGGGAAGCGGGTTTCTTTGTGAGTGTTGTTATTAGCCGTGATAATTCACCTCGTGTACTGATTCAACCAGGAATGGTGATGGAGAGCTAAGCATTGCAGAGGTTAAACTCAATTAAAATAAAATAAAATAAAATCTGCTGTAATGTGTGTTCTTATCCACGAATGATGAGAACCTAATAACAGCAAGGCCATTTCTGTCCCAACTGCAACTTTGTTTTCTAATGTGTAATAAGCATCTCAGCCTCTTGAGGCCGCTAGTCCGGGAATACATTTCTCTCTGTTTCTCACAGTGCATTGCAAATATTCTTTAAAAAGTTAATAATAAGGAAAGTCCCAGTACCGCAATGTTGTTGGTTTTTTATGCACACAAAGCAAATATATATTTCAGCTTTAAGGCTGCATTCTTTTTTTTTTTTCACAGAAAACAAAAGGTTTACCAAATCTAGTTGTGATGTTAAGTGCAAGTATTCTAAGAATATCTGCAAATATACATGCAAAAAGTGCCACAATATGATTCTGTGTTTCATATAGTCAAACAAGAAACAAATAAATATATTCACACACACACACACACACACATTACTGAAGTTAATTCATTATATTCTAGTGTCTGAAGTGTTTCCTGGGCTTGTTTGACAAGCATTGACTGTGTGAAGAGATTTATTTAGCTTTTCTATGTGACACAGTCCCATTTTATTTCATGGTTTTGAAATATTATACTCCAATTCTGAAAAAGTTGGAACTTTGAGTAAAATGCAAATACATTTTTTACTATATTAATTTAGTTATTCACAATGGAACATAGTAAATATATCAAATGTTATTTTTAATGAGGCAATTGTGGGTTTTATGGCAGCAACACATCTCAAAAGTCAGGACAGGGACAACAAAAGGCTAAAAATGTAAGTGATATGAATAAGAAACAACTGTAAGAGCATTTTAAAACTCATTAGGTTAATTGGTAATACATCAGTAGGAGGACTGGGTATAAAAGGAGCATTTTAGAGAGGCTGAATCTCTCAGAAGTAAAGATGGGCAGAGGTTCACCAGTCTGCAAAAACTGTATCTTAAAATAGTGGAACAATTTCAGAATAAGGTATAAATAAGAGACATTGACTGAAAGTCAGTATTGGATGCTGATGATCTTCAGGCAGCGCTGCATTAAAAACAGGTCTGATTCTGTTACAGACATCACTGCATGGACTCAGGAACACTTCCACAAATCATGGTCTGCAAACACAGTTCGTCTTTTTGAGTGGATGTTGCTGCTATAAAACTCATAATTTCCTTTTTTTATTAAAAAAAATGGCACAATTTAGGTTCCATTTTGGCTAAAATGAAAAGTTTTAAATAAAATTCTTGATATTTGCAAAGTATTGAATTCTGTTTTTACTTACATCGTACAAAACATCCTAACTTTTTCAAAACTGGGGTTGTAGGTGTAAAACAAGCACACATTTGACTGACTGTAGTGTTGAGACTAATGTTAATGATAAGGGCGATTAGTGGCTTTTAAGGAGCTGATTGAACTCAGATCTAAAGTCTAGATTGATTTGGTTCCAAGTGAGCTATCTATGCAATATTTGTAGTGCACAAACAAAAAGTGGCTGAGAGTAGAACAATGTCTGTCTAGTTTTCTTTCGATGCTTCCTCTCAGAACTTGCTGAGGGGCGGCAGAGCCCCCGCCTTCACGAGCATAGCTGAGAGCAGGTCCGCGGGCCCAGACGGGTGAGGCACAGCTGTGGCAGAGGGGTCAGAGTTCACAGCTTGTGGAAGCTTCAGTGTGGATTTAACCGGACCACTGTCTCCACCTCCACCCAAACTAGTCTTGCTGTTTTCCACTGTGGGGATGACCGTGCCCAGGTTGGGGTTTCCCACTGCAGGTGTACCAGAGGTCTCCATGCCAGTTTGACAGCTGCACAGCAACCGGAAGAAAGCAGCTCTCATCTCCCTGCTGGACAGAGTGTATATCAGAGGGTTGAGGGCAGAGTTGAGCACAGCCAGGGCGATGAACCAGTCCACTTGGTAGAGGACCTTGCACCTTTCCGGGCTGCAGCCAACATCCAGCAGGAGCAGGAGGAACAGGGGGGCCCAGCACACGACAAACACCCCAAGAACAATCACTACGGTCCGCAGCAGGGCCAGAGAGCGCTCCGAGGGCCGGCTGCTCACCCTGCGGCCGCTCGAGGTCACCAGACGGTAGATCCTGATGTAGAGGATGATGATCGCGACCAGCAGGGCGCTGAAAACACTAATGCAGAAGGCGATGTAGCTTTTGGCATAAAGCGGCAGCACCGTGGAGCAGGAGGCCAGATTATGCAGGCAGTTCCAGCCGAGGCTGGGCAGAGCACTGAGCAGCACTGACACTAACCAGCAGGCCGCCAGCAGGGCTAGAAGTCGACCTCGCCTGGCTGTCTCACAGGGACGCAGACGCACCATCGTCATGTGCCTCTCGATGCCGATGGCCAGGAGGCTGAAGGTGGAGGCACTGAGGGCCACGAACATGCTTCCCTCTCTGGCCAGCCACTGCATCGGCGTCAGGAAGAAGGTGTTACGGCCCGAGGTGAAGATGTTGACCACATAAGCCACACCGGCCAGGAGGTCCGACAGCGCCAGGTTTCCGATAAGAAAGTACATGCGGCTGTGGAAACGCTTGTTCCTCCACAGAGCGAGCAGAACGGTGATGTTCTCCAGAACAATCAGCACACAGATGAAGAGCAGCACGGCCATCTTGCAGGCCCCGCTGCTGCGAGGACGGTCCCACTTCCCTGAGTGGTTGTAGTGCTTGACAATGACCAAGTTCATCCCATCCTCCAGTATGTTCTCCATGCTGCCCGCCTGGCCTTGGCCCATCCTGACCTTTCCTCGGTCACACAGCAGAGGGCGTCACAGCACTGTGAAGCTGCTCAACCAGGCAGAGTCCCAGCAGCCACCCTCTCATGGCCCTGCCAAACAGAAATATAGAATAGGGTTGGTTATTTTAGGTTCATATTAGTTGGATAAAAAAAAAGATGAAAAATCAGCTCACTGAACAAAGTCAGTTAATTAAAGGAGAAGGACCACTAAAGCTAAAAGTCTCAGACAACCTCTACTTTGAAAAGTAAATATGTACAAATAACAAAATATAAAACAGTGAAAAAAATAACAAAAGCATCAGGTTCTCTATTTCTTAAATTTGCATTTACTTTAATATAAAATAATATATATATATATATATATATATATATATATATTTGTAATTATATGTCAATGTCAATTATATGTCAATTAATTTTTTCAGCTCCTAACGAACACCTAGTTTCTTTGAAATTTAAAAATGCAGCGTGTCATTCTTTCTTCGCAAATTTGTCTAATTAAAACAACCACCTATACTTGGTTTTATATGTCCAATTTTGCTTGGAAACTAAGGGAGCAAAAAAAAGTCCCACACTACCAAAGGTTTTCTGAAGTTCCTGTACATCATTCTTCAGTCCCGTTTATTTCCAGCCACAGCAGGTTTAATCATACCTTTTCAAGTTTATGAACTCCTTTAGAACATCCCAGTGGAGTGATGAGATTTGCAGGATATGGATGGTTTTTCTTCTTCTCGGGCAATTTTTTTCTTTAAAAAAAAAAGTAGAAAAACTCCAAAGAAAAGTCAGAAGTCCGTATTTTGTCCTTGCCCATTTAAAAACATCCCATAGCTTAGTATTATCCTCCAAATGTCCACAGTGAGTCCCGTCCTGAACTTTTTTCAGTCTTGTGTGTACTGAACTCCTCAGTCCTGCCTGCTCCCATCCCTCCTCCTCCTCCTCTTCCTCCTCCTCCCTCCTCCCAGCTGCTGAGGCGGGATCTTCCGCCAAACTGATTCCTGTTAATTCTGAGTCAGGAGACTCAAAGGGGGTCAAGATGCTGACCTGGTGGAGCCTCAAAGACGGAACACATTAAACATTTCTGTTTATCACACAAGAAGTCAGGGGGAGTTTGGCAGAAACATTGAAGTGTTGCTCAAGCAGTTTATTTTTTTGTTTTATTTGAACAGACAGTACAGATACAGCAACTGTCCCAGTTCGTCATCTAATTGTTTAAACTTGTCCAAACACATATTTCGGTGTTTTACACCACAGGTCATTATGTCATTGTCGTAATGGGCCTGAAATATTTGGTGTTTTTATTTTTGCAACCCTTTTCAGTATCAGCTTCATGTTTTCTATTGAGATTTTTTTTTTATCGTTGCTTTTATAAAATATTCTCCAAATTGAGTTAAATTCGGCATGTTTTTATTGGAACTTTTTGAACCCATTTTATATCTGAGCTATGATGAAGTCATTGTTTTTTCATGTACAAATTAAGAACCTCTGGGTCCCTTTGGCACTTAATAGTGTGAGATGGGCCTGACCTCTCTGTGTGGACCCAAAGGATAATATAAGAGGGGATCTATTGCATATCCCTTTTCTCCTTTTATGAACTTTTTGGTGACCTTTAAAAAAATAAATAAATAAATAAACAGCTAAACCAGTGTCTTCTGATAGCCATGCATGTCTAGTTGCAAAGAAGTGGTTGAGTCATTTTAAATACAAGTCAGGACGAACTCCCTAAAACCATAGGAACCATGATGACTGTACAGTACTGTGCATAAGTCCTGAGTCATCTCTCATGTGTTCATATTTTCCCTTTAAGGAGTCAGATCTTCTTGTTATTCTTTACAGCGGTCTTGATCAGTATTTCTTCTGGCTTTCTGAAAGACTTTCAAAGCTTCTCTCTGGACATTGGCTGCATTTTCATTCATTTCCTTAATCCAGTACCTTAATATTTTCATGTTTTTTTTTAAAATTTACTTTAAATTTGCTAATTAAGCTAACTAATTCTGACTTATGAATCACCCAGGTATAAAACCCCTCCTAAACTGCAAGGATGACACATAACTGACAACCTATAGCAAAAGACCACTTTTAAATGGGATATTTAGGCACAGCACATATACTCACTCATTTCTTAATGTTTTGACACTATTTCTGCAGCCAAGATGTTACTTTTTCTTCATAAGCGAATGTGAATCAAAAGTTCTCAGAAAATCATTTTAACTCCTACTCAGTTCCAAGTTAGTGGAGTTCAGTTTCCGAGGAAAATCCGGACTGGCAGCTGCTCCTGAAACTTTGTCAAGCTGGTAAAACTGTGACCCTTTTTTTCTGCTTGGACCTGTAGATTGATACAAGCAACGTCAGCCAAATAAATTACAATTTCTGAAAACTATATTTAAAAAAAAAAAAAACTTGCTGAAAGCTGGCACTGATTGAATACACTGCAAAAATTATTTATTTTTTTCTGTTTTTGCTGATGATCACCATGTTTTTAAAAATGCCTATCACTTCTTTACTAAGTTTTAGCTTTTTGGGTTTTTTTTTGGTTAAACAAGCCATAAATTGAGACTGTGATGGACGTCCATGAATGTTGATAAAAAGAAGGAAGGACTGTAAAAAAACTCTTTTAAAAGGCTAAAAGTAAAGCAGGGTCTTATTTTCCTACCCCCTCTTTGTTGCAGATGCTATACCACTGGGTTTTGGGGACTTCCAGGCAGTTTGGCCCTCCTTCAAATGTCCAGTCAGAGTAGATTAATGAATGACCCTCAGAGTTGTTGACTTTACCCTGAGAAGCAAGAGATGTACAGATGCTCTGACAAGCCATTAATAACCACACGAAAACACCCTAAAGGCCCTGGATCTGTGCTTTGCAAGCTTGATGCCGACCTCCCGGACGTTTGGCGGAATGTTGCAAAGGGGGAATGCATCTGCAGGTCACCAGATCATGAAAGACCACGGAAGTTTCTGCAGAAGTTGGGCCATGTGGCTACAGTTTGCGTACGTGCGCCGCAGCATTATGAGCCTGGGCATACACACACAAGCACCAGTGAGTTAGATGTTTTGGAATGCAAAGTGCAGTGGGAAGGAAACAGACGTTGTGGCAATGGAAAAGGAAGGCCTCAACCCTCACCCATCTCCTGCTCTTTACCACACTCACAAAAAAAAAAACCCACAGTTCACAGAGCAACATCTGTCAAAAAGTAGACAGATAAACACATCTCAAAACTACTTTTTAAGGGCATCTGATAGACTGGTAACACAGATAAGCTGCAGCATCTTACCTCAAGATCATACTGTACAGTGAGCACAATTACATGCAAGTTGCAAGCTCCCTGGAATATAAATATTAGACACATGATTGCATTAGAAATGCTAAGCTGTTAAGAGCCAAAAATTGGGGCAGGTCTCACTTTAGAAATTTAACTTTTATGAGACACACAGGGATAAGCGATGCAAATGTTATTTGAATTTGATGTTTGAATTTACCTCTAGGATCAAAAAAGTGTCAGTATACTGTATCTAAGGAATCAGTTTGAATAAGAAGCAATGTTGAACCAATTATTAAGTTACTGAAAACTCCACCTGAGACATGAAATAAGCAAAGAATGAGGTGGGGCTGTTTGGTTTGGGATAAAAATGACCCGACAGTCAGCTCGGAGGCTGACAGATGCTGTGATGGAAACAAGTTTTTACCCCTGTGAAGTCATCAGAGCAGATGTTAAAAGAATGCATTATGTGTGTTTGAGATCTAAATAGTTACAATTTCACTATTGAGATGAAGGGAAAAGCATTGGAGAAACCCTCTCCTTGTAGACATTTGTAATGCTTTTTGCGTTTTGTATGTGTTTTCTTTATGTCGTATGTTTTCGTGTCAAGAGTTGGACTGTTTCACTTAATTATCATGCTTTTATTTTTTTGACTGACGTTTGTCTTCAGGGACTTATAATATAAAACTACTCATTATTCCCCAGATAGGACTTAATTTTATTTTTTTTTTTTTTTTAAGCAAGCCAAATAATTTTTGAGAAAAGTGAAATCAAGCAAGAGTTTGCATGTATTCTTGGATGTTTGCATGGGTTTATCCCGAGTGCTTTCTCTCACAGTCCAGAACTGAGCTTTTTAGGTGAACTGGAGATTCTAAATTAATAATATTTTTTCTCACTGCTGCCACATAACTATTCTTTTTGTGATTAGCAAACGCCAGTGAGAACGTATCTCAGTGCTTTCACATATTTCCCTTCTGTGGGGCATTGTTACATCACTGTAGGTGTTTGTGAGTGCATCGGATGGGTGTATCTGTAGGGGTACGGTGCTACTGGTTGGGTTATCAGTAGAAGTCTGAAATCTTTTAGGACATGAGGTGACTGCTCGTCTCAGAAGGAGCCACACTGGCTGAGGGTGTAGGGGCAACCTTGCTGCTTTTTTTAGATAACACTTTTATCTGCATGCAGTTCGGAGTAGTGACAATGGACGCTCAAATGGAGCGGTAAATGAACACAAAACAAACTGACACAAAAAATTTACATGCTAACATCCTTTGAGTTTGTCTGTTTTGCTTGCATACCTTTAAGTATACAGTAAGTTTGAATATAACCACATGAAAAAGTAAGATAACAGGAAGATAAAGTGATGACTGAGACGACATCCTGCTTGTTTGCACTTGTCAGGAGGGAGAAAGATGGGAATCAACCATGGTGAATTTCCACCACTTTGCCTCTACATTTTTGATGAAACACAATTTGATAATTAAAAAAAAAAAGCTCCAAATCTCAACATGACATTAAATGCTGGCAAACTCGACACCATTTCCAAACTCCTCACCACAGGCTTTTTTTTTATCTTCGTATCAAGGTCCCTTTTTCTCACACAATCAGTCTTGAATGTCAAGATTTTTCTGGTGTTGTTTGCTTTATGAAAAGGGGCCTTAAACCCTAAATAGCTTTCAAGTCACTGCATTGCCAAAATAAGCTATAAATAAACTTGGAACTGACTTATGGAAAAAATCTTGCCCATTTTTTCCCCATTAGAACTGTCTCTCTGATGTCTGGGAAAAATCCTGCATGTGTGTGTGTGTTTGCGTGTGTGTTCCAGGTGTTACTCATCCTGTACGGATTGACATCTATTTGCACAATCACATAAAGAAACACCCTCTACCTCCAGCATTTCTAAATTGAAGCCTAATTAAATTTTTTGTCATAGATACACATTAGGGAAGGGTGGTATTTGTGTAATTCTGACCTTTGTTGGATGCTCATAACATTCTTAGGGTGTGACAAATTTGAGTTCAAAGTCCTACATAAGACTGATACTGCACCTCTAACTGTTTCTACTGATCTTTCATTGGCTACAGATTCAGGAGGCTGCCTTTAATTCTTCTTTCAGGCCTCATAGCTGCTTTTGACACCGCTGAACACAATATCCGAATCTCCTGTTTGAAGCGTTGGGTTGGCACTGAATGAACAGAACAAGGATTCAGACTTTAACTGTCTGACAGGAGTTTTCTTAAAATATTTGGTGAAAAAACTTTTCTTTTTCAGCTTGTTTCTTTTAGCATTCCCCAGGGCACTATATATGGGACGACTATTTGAGCTTCTCCTTGACCCATTTAGATGAAATATCAAATGTTTATCGCTGTTAAGCAAAAACATTTGGAATGCAACAATTCTTTTTTTTCACTAAAATTACTGTTTGATTGTTTTTCTGAGAACAAAGCTTGGATTAGAGTTGGAATGGCTGAGTTCAATTTTAATGAGCATAAAACTGAAGCAATGATCTTTGGACTCAGTGGTACCTGCAGTGCACTTCATGAGGATCTGGGTAATCTTGAGCCTTTTGTTAAAAAAAAATATGAACATGATACTGATCTTGGCAGTGAGAAACAGATTACTTCAGTCGTTCAAACATTTTTTTCAAACCAATCTTTTATTTTAGCTGAAAACCTTTTTATCGCTGTTCCTTTTACTGATTTGTGAACATGAACTGTTTTAAGGTTCTTGTCTCTTTTTGTCTTTTGTGTTTTTTTTGTAGAAGTTTTTTTTTTTAATGCATGGCAGGTTGGTTCACAGCTGTAATTTTAAATGTGTTATACAAAACAAAATGGACTTGACTCGCCTTATCGGGCGAGTAATAAAGTAACTATAAAAATCTTTAAACCTTCAGATAAGACGATGCTGTAAGAAATAGATTGCATTCAGGCACGGAGCACACATGTTTAGATATAATTCTATTTGCTAAACACAAACATCAATATATTTGACTGCAACACGAAGGGAAGTAGGCCCACATGCAAGCAAGAATAGAATTTATTTTAAGAGGTTTCTGTATATAGGCTGAGTGACTTGTCTGTCTGCTAATCTCCTTCATGACGCTAAAGAAGCATGCCCCCTGAGATCATAATACAGAGGGAAGTGCAGTCCTGTCTGTCGTGCTTTGCGCATCACAGTGACCCCAATGAGACACCATCCACCACCCACAATGTTCACCTCACAAGCATTCTTTCCAAGTCTTGAGAAAGCATTTCTACCCAACCCCAAAGCATCAGCTCTTAAAAAAAGCAATAAGAGCGTGAGAAAGAGCTAACTCAGTGACTGAAACAAATCAGACCCTATTTAAAAATGCCATCAGTACAAATTTATGATCCCTTTGACTGTCAAAAATGTGAACATCTTTTTCCTACCTTCTTCTCTTTATGTTTCTCAGGTCCATTTTATAGTTACTATCTGGAGAACACAATATATTAAAAAACACTCCTGTGAAAAAGAAAACAGAAACACTTGATGCTTGGATTTGCAGTTTGTGTTTCCTCTGATGTGTTGAGGCCTGCAGTATAAAGTAGGTTCAACATATTCATGGTAAATTTGGGTGATATGTCTTAAGCAACTCGAACAATAGAAACAACACTAAGCACTAAGAGGGCTTTAAACTTGACAGGTCAACGAGTCAGTTATTAAGCTTATTGATATCACTACCATGTCATTAATGCAGGAGTAATTCTGATGATTTACCTTTGTGTATTTCTTTAGAATAATAGGTTACAGGGATCGTCTTATGCTGCTTTACAAGAAAAAATAACAGTTTTTAAGCAAGTTTTCCAAACAAGCCTAATTAGTGTTCTTTACATTTTTTTTTAAAGTTAAATTTATTTCCCAGTGATGGTATGGTCTCTCCTTGACCTTAGTTTCTCAGCAAAGCTAAACAATTGATTGCTCATCATCAGAGGGCCAGAGACAGACGAGGAACAACCATTCACACACTCTCACACCGTAGATTGATTTAGAATCACCAATTAATCTGACATGCATGTTTTTGCACACATTGACAAATTATACAGCATGAAACATGAAACAGATGTTCACCAGAACAAACGCTCCATCTTCTGATTTGTACCCAAGGTCAGCATCTTCAAAAATTTTTATGTTAATAGCCGAGAAACTGAATCCACAGAGGAATACAGTGCTGCCACTGGAGTGCTGCGTCACATTTCAGAAAATAGGTCCAAATTTGGAAGTCAGAAGATTCAGATGGATGGAGATGCACACATGGCAGTGAAGCAGAACAACCTCTACTGCACAGTAGATTTAGATTAATTTTACTTTAAGGGTCACTTGGAAATTGGACTTGCTGTTTTCTTGCACTTCCTGTTGCTGTTTCACACAAATACACACACACAATTAAGACTGGACATTACAAAGGAAATTGTTCGGATTATGAAAACTAAAATACTTTTGAAAATGTGCTAATTGTAGTGTATGAAGTCCACATGATACATTTTGGGCAGTATGGACACAAACCTCAAGGTCTTGGGACATTGATGAATTTTACATCACATGAGAACTCTTAACTTTGTAACTAAACCCTCAATGTGCAGCTTTTGTCTTCTGAATGAGTAAAGTGTAAGTGTGTTTCTTAAAATGTCACATAAAATGTTCACATTTTGTGTGGAAGGTCTGGATTTCAAAACAGGTTGATCAGTGACAAATCACCTTAGGAAAATCTTCTCATTCTGTTTAGCAGTTTGATTCTTTACAAATATATGTAGAAGTTATTTAAAACTGAAGGGGCACCTTATTCCCATAGTGCATCAGTTCATCAAGCAGTTTACTGGGAAATTTATTAAACTTTAGAAACATAAACACAATCAAGCCTCTCTGTTTGACCTGTCAGAGGGTTAGCATATGTCCATGTGTGCATTGGACGTCCACAGGCATTTTCCCAACATGTGACCCCGCTGTAGCGTCTGTTTGAAATGAATGGCTTGTGTTTGTGAATGAATTACTGGCTGAATGGCGATCAGCCGGGGTCGCAAGCCTCTGCCTGACAGTGAGCTCTGTGCTCTGTGTTACACGGCGACGCTCCACAAAAAGAAATGCTCGATAGAGATCTGCAGAGGTAGTAAAGGCCGCTGTGGTGGCAGCTCAACCAGCAACAACAGCGAGACAGGCCAAACATCAGGCACGGACGTCCTAAAGCTCCCTGGCTCCAGAGACAAGCAGGACGAAATAAAGGCTAAACCAACACACTTCACATCTCATTAGTCAGGGCTGCTGTGACAGCAGGCTGAAAGGCCAAAACAGGTCAACTCAGTCATGGCAACCTGGAAAAATGTATTCTGTATGAACGACAACCTACTTTAAATGTTTGTTTTAGTGTTGCTTTGCTTTAAATAATTCTGCTTGCTTGTAGAAACTTGGTTTTGTAGAAACACCTGCATGGATGTTGTCATTTGGGTCTTTTTAAAAATGCTATTCGTAAGGCCAGTCTGGCATTTTCCAGAAGCCGAACACACATTTGCTGGTTTTTCAAATAGTCTTTTATACCATGTGCTTATTTTTTAATATCTGTTTATTCAAAATCCCAGAGGGGCAAGATTATGCAGATTCCTTAGAAGGAAATATGGAGATGATTTTATAGTGACATGTTTTAATTCAAGGGAAGGATTGGGCTACTTCCTGGTTGACACACTGTCATTTATTCACGAGTAAGAACATTTTATGTTACTCAGATGGAAATCAGGGATTGAAAAGCACATAGGGATTCTGTCAATATGCTTTCAAGGTTTTCAGCATCTGCTGGGCGTGTTTTATCTGATGCCTCACAAAGACACACAAACAGTGGAGTCCGTGACCTGCGGGACTGTGGTCCACCTGTGTTTATGACTCAAAGACATTATGATCCACTTCAGTGCTGAGATTCTTCTCCACCTCCCTCTCTGCCAACCAGTCCTCCCACATATGTCCTGCTGTCCCTGTCAGTGAAGGGGCTCTAGTGGTGCCTGAGAGGGTTCAACAGTTGATGAGAAAGAGTAGCCGCGATGGTTTGTTTGTCGACGGAGTGTGAAGGGAGCGAGGGAGAGACAAAGGGGGTTGAAGAAGCGGACAAGAGTTAAACAGAGGGAATGAAGTGTGAAAATAAATTCAATGGACTACAAACGATGGGGCCAGCCTTTGTGTGTTCAGGCCAGATCTGTCCAGGGTTTGTGCACCTTCTGTATAAACAGCGGCCTATCTGTCTGTTAAAATCATAGTTTCCAACAGCTTTGGGTGTGCACAAGCCCAACGTCTCCAACAATGAAGTGAAAGAGCTAAACAGCTAAAGTAAGCCTGACATTTACACAAGCTTGCGCATACAAACCCACACAAAAACATGCACACACAACTGCAAAAAATAAAAAAACTTGCCCTCGCCTTGGACCTCTGGGCCATTTTCCCTGGAGTCTAAACCAAAACAATCAAACCACGGACACAGGAAAGTGAACATAAATCTCCAACACAGCCATCACTTTAACAAGCCATCATTCTCACACACGCACACACTTTTTAAACATAGTCCAGCCTCTAGATATGATCTCTACACTGTTTGAAACGCAAGCAACGGCAAAGGAGAAGGGAATTTCATCTGGCGTATTTTGCCTCCTTCGAACATATTTCAGCCCTGCAGAACTGTGTGATTCTGTACCCTATCATCAGACTGATACCAGAACCACAAATGGAGACGGAGGGAACAAAAACACCCTGAAACTTGTATTTCCAAGCAGTGTAGAGCTTGTTTAACACTGTGGTTCCCCTGGAGTCCTCACCCTGCTGGATTGTTTTTTGTGGACGCAGACCAAAAGATAAAGACATGACCTCTCAGTGGACTGCCAGCGCTTTCAGATCGACTCCACAAAGGCACTCGACAACAATGACTTGAAGCATTTCATCGCTTTTTCTGAACTGAAACCGTTTTCATGGAAAAATTGACAGAACACTTGTGTTTAAAATCAGAAACAAGGGAATTAAAGAGGTCGATACGTTCCTGGGATGTGGCTGTTGTAAAATAAGAACCTGAAGACAACACACACACACACACACACATCATGTTTCAGATTTTAAAGAGCATAAAATATAAGTGCTTCCAAGCTTTGAGACCCAGTGACCGTTGAGTCAGGATGTAATATTTCAAACAGCCCAGACTGGGCTTGAATGACCCTGGGGAGGTGAAAGAGGGCTGGTTATGATCGCAGGTGAACAGTGGACTGTTTGTGTGCTGTATCTATGCCACGTGTGTACACACACCGGTGAGTTTTCGGTGTGAAAGGCCTATGTGTCTGGGCGTCAGCGACTTAATTACACCACTTACTGGCTTAATTTACACTCAAGCTCTTGTGCACATTTTGAAAAAAAAGCATCAAGCGAGGAAATCCTACCAACAGAGCATCAGTTGTGTCAGTCGGATTGGAGGCAAACACTTTCGGGGTTCTTGTTGGACCGTCTTTGATCTTCGGGTTAAAATAGATTTCTGTCTTCCCCCTTGATTCAACAGACATCGTTTAGTGTGTTTTCTCTGCCTAAACTGAAAAACTTTTCAAGCCAAAAGCTGCTACTGGGCAGCTTTTGAAGCGAAATAGGCCCAAAAATGGTATGAGCGGAGGAAAACGAACAGAGGGCGATATGGAAGCTGGAGGGTGGAGAGGGACGAAAACAGGACAGGGCAGAGCTTTCCACTCCTGTGTTTTTATTAGAGCGTGCTGTACCTCACAGGAAGTGCCCTCCTCTGACCCCATTAAAAAAGAAAACTTCTTATTCTATAAAACAAGAGGCCAGAACACAGTTGGTGGAACTTTGTTATATTTATCTCCCGCTGCCAAAAGACAAAGGTGGATGGTTATAATTTTGCCTGTGTGTGGGTTTTTTTTTTTTCTGTCTGTTAGGAAAATATCCTATGAACCACTAGACAGACTTTAATGAAACTTGCAGAAAGTTGTCATTGGATGTATATCTATAGCTGATTAACTTTTGAAATCACCACAATTCAAAATGGTTGTTTCAGCTAAAGATCATTAACCATTACAACATGGACTATAACTCAGTTAATTTTATAAATATTAAACTAAAATTTGATGTGGTAGTAGGTGAGACTCATTCACAACGCATGCCCTGAGCATGACATCTAGTGAAATTGCATGAGATGTGCATGACTTGATTTTCAATGTCTGACCAAAACAGCTACAATGATGTTGTTTCACAACATAAGATCATCTCAGTGGAAAACTCCGACATGAAAAGTGGCGGGTGATATGCGTTCAGACAAGGAATGCTAAGCCTTTCATTCCTAAATCTGGTTTTGTGGGTTTCTTTTGCTGCAGACTGGTCTCAGTTTAATGAAAAAGGAGCCCTTTATCATCTGTGTGATAAGTCAAATAAAGGCTTTGGCTGCTAAGAAATTCCTTTATCTCAAGTGTAAGTTTTCTTCCTGTTCTAAGTTGCTTTATTAACCCCTGAGAGACATTGTTCTGCCATGAACCAACTTGTGAATCAGATCCTGTGGGACACAAACCTCTTCCAAGCCAGACGTACCATATTAATTGTAGTGAGTTCACAAGCGCAGCCCAACAATGCACGGAAACTAAGATCACCTTTTAGCGTAATCATCTTTGTTCCATGAATTACCCCGCAACAAGTATTGCCTGAGGTTAGAAAGCGCTTGCATTCTCCCTCAAACATGTCAGATGCAGAAAAGAACATTTGGAGCCATTTTTGGTCATTTCCTTTTCTGAGGCCACTGTTGTTGTACCTCTGACTCAGAGTTCTCAGCTAACAAGACCCTCCTCATTTAGGATGCTGTGCATCCAAGAGGAAATTTACTGGCTTCACTCTTTGAACCGTTCCTGCAGATGCCGTTGGCTGCATGATCCTGTGTGTTTTGCTGTCTTCTGCAGTGTCTCTAGTTCAGTGGGAAGGGCACATGGAAGTCCAAAATCCCAGCTGGGTACTTCACAGCCTGCTTATCTGATCATCAGCTTTCCACTGGTTTGCTGTCTACCGCTGCCCCGTTGAGACACAAACATCCTGTTTAGAGAAGGGGTGGGAAAAAGAAAAAGAGAGAGAGAGAGCGCAAATGAATTTGAGGTACCAACCTGAATGTGAGAGTGACACAAATAGGCAATGAGTCTCATGTTAGATGCAGCTGCGTTTCAGGACTTAGCGTGAGTTTAAAGCCTCATATCAGGGCAGATTCAATGACTTTGATTGCTTAGTCATAATAATCAAACAAAGCAATAAACAGACTGACAATTAAGCCAATTAAGCCAATTATGAATCTAACACACTGCCGGGGATCTCCAAAACCAGCCCAGCAAGGAGCCAGTCATTTGCTGCAAATGTGAAACCAGCAGAGGACTTATGGTTCTCTCTGGAGTCTGATGCCAATAAACTCACTAGTTTCTCGTGAATGTGTCAACTGGCAAAAGCTGCAGAAGGAGAAAAGCAGAAAAGCATTTTGCTGCCATGTTGGAAACTTCAGAATGTGTCTGGAGCCATGTCTGTCTATTGAAATGACTGCATTGCCCCCTTGTGGAAAGCTACAAACAGTGTTAAAACCACTTTGAGTATCAAGTACACTTTTGTGTTACTCTTCAAGATTTATTGAGATTTATTATATTTCATTTATGTAGTGGTTTGTTTTTGTCCCAGCCACAGAGCAAGAAGCATGTAAAGATAACGTAAATGTGTTGAAATCAAATGCGACGGTGGCATGGTGGCAAAAAGCATGTGTTTCATTGTGGTATTCAGGTCACAGGGTCACTGATTATGGTATGACTCTAAAGGGAATTTTCTTTTTTGCATAACCTTTGAAAATAAACATTTGAGTCCATTACAAGAACCAGACTCATGGAAGAAAACTTTAACAAAGCAAATAAAAACTTGTATAATAATCAACAATTTCGCAATTATGGGGTTGAGGTCATACAGACGTGACAGAGTCGTTTCAAAATGCTAAGTCATTCCCAGGAAGTGACTCAAGCAAGCAAGAAATATGGCTTCCCTTTTGTTCTTTTTCAAATTGCTCACAAAGTCTGTTTGGTGTTCATTTATTTTTGATGAAAAAGAAAAAACTTGTTGAAATAAATCTTTGATTTTCAAAAACAGATTCAAAAGGCTTTGTTTTCATTCTATTGTGTAGTACCGTACATTGAAATTATATATTTTTAATCTAAATTAAAAATCTTGTTCCCAAGATTTTAAAGTTCTTTTTTTTATTTGCATTAAATGTTACAGTTTCTCCATGTTATAATTATGTTTTAAAGATTTTAGCAACGATAAACCATTAAACTTAAACTAAACAGCTCCAAGATTCATTTGCTATTCTTTCTTCCAGCTTTTTTGCCGACATAAAGCTTCATTTGATCAGTTCACAGAATATGAATCTGAGTGAGAACTTTCTTACAGCACTTAAAAAACATTAAGATTACTTTTTATTGCAAAACAACATATTGAATTAAGCCCACTACTTTTATCAGGTAGTAACATTAGCTGTTTCTTAAAAAATGAAAAAATTAAAACCCTTCAGACCCTCCATGGCTCTTATGATGTGTCATGACACGATGACATGATGTCAAACACTGGATCACATAATTGTGACTTTTGATGCGCAACACGGCAGTTTGTGGCTGGTTCTTGTGACGGCGCAGTGGTTACCATGGTGACTCACAAACATCAGTCAACCCGGCTGATGCACATCAAGGAAATGATAAAGACATGCATAGGCAGTGCTTGAAACTTTCAGGTTTTTTGCAGAAATATGACATAAAACCACAGATTTTTTAAAAAATTATATATACTGTATATATAAAATTGGAATAGGAGAATCCATTTAAACAAATTTGGCAAAAACAACACTAATAGATAAACACACCTGGTTTATCTATTAGGTAAGAAAAAAATTGTTGTTACATCTGCTAGAAAAAATAAATTTTTACAGTTTTGCATTAATGATAAATCCAAACTAATATGTGATATTTGTATGAGGGACCTTGAAGGACATTTAACTGATTATTTCATCAACAAATAAATAAAAAGAATGTTTATTCAGGCCAAATGTTTTAAACGTTGCTTTTCGTGATGTCGGGGGATCATTATAACAACCTGACCGGCAAAAAATAAACCAGAAATAAACAAAAAGATGACCAGAACTTAAAGAACCTATAAGACATCCTGAAGTCCATGTTGATCTGCTGGTAAGAGTGCTGTGTTATGTGGTTATACTAAAAAGGGAAAGAGAAAGAAGTCGGGGCGTGCTCAGAAATGACAGGAATTAGTTAAGAAGAACACGATAAAGAGAAACTGAAACGGTGTCACGTTTGATCTTATAATGTCAGTCATTGTAAAATAATTTTAGGGGTTTTAGCGCCTGACGCAAACCTTCCTTCATAAAACAAACCATAAAGCATACAGAAACATGCCACTAATGAGCCACATCGATCTTTAATCTGGAACTGGAACAGAACATGTCACTCTGGATGATGTGAACCTTGGTTTCTGCTGTAAGAGAAGATTAGAAGCTGGCAAAATGTCTGAACTCATACTTATTTATGATTTTCATTTATTTCTCAACAGACCACAGATGAAAATGACTTATTAGAGCAAATTTGTTTGAAAGTAATCCCACCATATATGTAGTACTACTACCTTATGTATAAAAGTACAATTTTTACTCGAAAGATGCAGCAAATGGGATTTGCTGGAAGGAAAGTCTTTCCGGATTCCTCAGTTTCCATATTTTTTGGGTTCCAGGGACAGTTTTTGGACTTTTAGAACTAATAGATGAGACAAGGCAGACACATATAAACTTTTATCAAATGATCATATTATTGACAAACAAAACAAAATGCTTTTTGTGTCTGCATGTTTAACTGGTTGAGCAAGTCCCCCATAAGAATGCACGTCTTCATTGCAGCCAGCATGCAGCAATGTCTGGGACATTTTGCTAAATACCACAGCCCCCTCCTTACTTTGCCTAAGTACCTGCCTCCACAACTACAGTACAGTTTTTAAAAGTGTGTGTGTGTGTGTGTGTGGGGGGGGGGGGGGTTAGAAGAATTGGCATTAAACAGGGAAATAAAAGTCAGTGCAAATATCTAAGATTTTCAAATAAAAATAAATAAATAAAATAAACAGGAGACAACAAAACCGAGTTAATGAGAAAAATCACAAAACCCTTCAGATTAGGAAAGCATCTGTTCCACTCAGGATGTGATGGGCTGGAGTCTGTTTTCACACAGATTTTCAACTAATCACAAGAGCTGTTCAAACCTCTTTTCTCCTCTACACAGAAGCCTCCCCCTTCATAATCTCCAGTTGCTGATGTCTGTGGTGGAGCACTTCAAGAAGCTGGTGTTGACCCTCCTAAGGGACATCCCAGACTCCCCCCTCTGATTCCTCTTGGTGAACAGATTAGTCAGCATGGAGCTGCAATACATCCTACAACACTCCAGCTCCCCTGGTACACACAGGTTTACACGGATCCTGTTTGCTGAATTCAAACCGGAGTTCTACGCAATCCTCTCTGAAGTCCTAACCTCGGTGTGGGTTTCCACCTGTCAGTCCATCACAAACTCTGACAGACGAGAGGCAACAGGTGGGTGAACAGATTCGCTTTGTAAGTGTGTGCCTTTTGTGCACATGGCACTGCACCTCAGCCGATCCTTCCTCCGATTTGCATATAAAACGGCGGCCATCAGCAGAGAGGAATCTGCATGCATACAGGAAGTCAGCCAACAGACACTTTGGTGCAGTGAGAACAACATGGTGCTGAACTCCTGCAACACATTAATACAATTCCTGTAAAATTAAGGATTTTCTTTTCAAATAAACTGCATATATTCGTAGAATATTGCTGTTATGTGCTCAATTTGTATAGAAGTTCAAATTTGTCTAGAAATGGTATTGTCATTTTTGCAAACAGAAATGCAGTTTTTAAACCCAGAGCAGATGGATACACTGACATCAAATCTAAGTGGTTTATTTTCAGGGAAAGGGAGGGTCTGGAACAGGGTGATCTGTGGAAGGCAAGAACGGTGTGAGTATGGTAATTTTCCAAAGAGAAAGTTTGGTCCAAAGAGATAAAGTTCTTACTGATTGTGGTTTCTGTTTCTGGCTTCGAGGGGGGAGATCAGGAGTCTTGGGAGGACTGGAAGACAAGGAGAGAGATAGAGAGAGTATAAAGTATTCTTCTTAGTTAGTTCAGGCTCAGCCACAAGCTCAAATCTTTCCTTACTTGAGAAACACCCTGGATGACATCAGATTCATAATTCAGAAGGAGTTACAACTCTTACCTCAGCCTTGGCTAAGCATTGCTCCTCCCTAGCTTGATGCCACCGTAGCCCCTGCACAGGTCTCTGCCACCACCTGGTACCTGTTCCTGAGTCTGAAAGGGTCCTGGGGGATGCCTCTCATCTGACTGGTCCTGGTCCGTGGTCCAAGAGGATTCCACCGAATGCCTCGTCCATGTTAGAGCCTGTATCCAAGCCCAAAAGGGTCTCACTGGACACCTCTCCCATGCTAGAACCCATGTCTGGGTCTGATGGGGTCCTGCCACACACCTCTCCAACACCAGAACCCAATCACAAATGCAAGAAGGTCTCCCTGGACACCTCTCTGTCTCATCTACCTGAGCAGGCCCCAGGCCACCCTCCTCCTGAACTATTACATCTGCCTGGGCCCAGGGTCACCTCCCTGAACCTTTGCTGCCCAGCTGGTGGTTTTGCTCCTGTTTTTGTGTGTTTGTTTGTGCCTCAACCATCATTACACAGAGTCTATGACTTTAAAACTACACGTGTAAGTTCTGGCCACTCTCATTCTGCCTCAAACTGAATCATGATAGTCACAAACCAAACTGTCTAATCGGAGATAAATTCGAGTCAAGTTTATTTGTATAGCACATTTCAGCAACAAGGCAGTTCAAAGTGCTTTAGATCATAGAAACACAAAATTAAAAAGTCATAAAAACAACAACATACAGTCACCAAATGAGATACCAGTGCACTTCCATTTATAATTATTCAAAAGCAACTCTAAATAGGTGGGTTTTTAGCCTTGATTTAAAGGAACTCAGTGTTTCAGCTGTTTTGTAGTTTTCTGGTTGTTTGTTCCAGATTAGTCTGTCTCATTCAGGTGCAGACCTCCCTTCTCAGGCCTTTTGATTGACTTCAGGCTTCTTCCCTTTGAGACAATCTAATGGAAAAAAAAATAGATGGCTTTCTCTGTGCATACAGGCAGCTTTCACTTATAGGTCGGCAGTATGACCCCCACTCAAAGACGAAGTGAAACCGTTTGCCCTATGCTTAGACAGGCTGATGTGTGTTTGAGCTGTCAACATCCTATCTGTAAAAACAAGGCCAGGATTTGTACTCATAACTCTGGAGTCACACAGTGTGGAAACTTTGAGCTCTCAGCCTCACACGCTTTTTTTTTAAATTTGGTGTTGTTTTCTACTTGTAAACAGATGTTTACTGAAACACTTCCATATTCTCTCTTTGTGTAATCTGACTTCTCTCTTCAAATGCAAATCTCTCCTACACCGCTATCCATCAAGGTGAGAATGCAGCTGCTCCGTGCAAGCTGTGGTGACAAAAAAAAAAAGCCGTAAGTGAGACAGGAAATTTTATTTCAATTTTTATTTTATGTAATAACGGCCAAGCTTAAACCCTCATGAGGTGAAACATTTCTACCTCCAGAGCCTGATGGTGGAAAATGACTCAAGAGAACAGTGAGTACGTTTGAGGAAACAGCCACAGTCGATTACAGTCCAAACTACAGGGTCTGAAAGATGAGATGACTGCACGAGATACTCCTCGACACGAGCCAGATGATCTCAACCAAAGCACACAGACATCTGAGAAGAAATCGTGTCGACTGTGTAACGTCCTCCTCTGCGTGTTGATGCTGTGGTCCAAGATCAGGTGCATGTTAGTGAGGAAAGGCTTCTGTCTCATCATTCGGCTTTAAAGGCCTGATTGGATCACTGTGATCCTTAGTTTGATGGTGATCTGACTTTTTACAGAGCAGCAACATCTTCTAATCTACTTCTTTTTTTTCTTAAATGGCACTTTTAAACACTTTAAAAGAAGAGAGGAAAACACTATGATTCTTTCCACACACTATCTGGACAAGATCCTGCCGTTTGCTGTGCTAAGTAGCCTGTTATTCTAAACATTGTATTGACATTTTTGGCAACAGGGTTGTGGAACTGCTATTTTTAAAGTAAGAAAGTAATTTTGTAATGCCTTCTTTGATTGCATGAAAGTTCCTTTCTGTTGGCCTTGAGCGAAAAGGGGATTTATAATGCATCAAGGATAAATAAATATCTGATCAGAGTGCATCATGGACAGTCCAATATTTGGAGGATTTTGAGTAGTAACTAAAATTTTTAAGCCTTTCTCAGAGCCATCGTGTGACTGAGAGCACAGAGAGTTTGTTGAATTCTTTTATAGGCACCATTTTAATGTTTACCTGTACCACAACTTCTGTATTGTTTTCTTTTTCCACAGTGTATTGTGTTCTGAAAGCTAAAAAGGTTCCACATTTAAAAGTGGAACTCTCTTGCCAATTTTACATACACTTCTGTTTTTTTTAAACAAAAGCTTTTTAGCTCCAGCACATTTACAGTATATCTATTAATAGGCTCTGTTCCTATGAAATAAACGGAATATTTTGCAACACATTATGAGACCCATCATAATGAGACAGGGATTTAGATGTCTTAAAAGCTGCGGATGTTTCTATTTAGTTATGCAATGACAGGGGATAATTAATTGGCACAGAATGGATTTAAAAAAAAACTTAAACTGCTGCAATTTGTGCCCTGCAAACTGAAGTTCAACACAATAAAATCTTACACACTTGACCTCTTTACAAACTCAAAACCACCGCTGCAAAAGCAATCTAGCAGTCAGTTTTTTTTTTCTTTCTTTTCTTTACACAAAGCCCACAGAGAGTTAACAAGCACCAGAGAAAGACAGGAGACAAGTGCTCCTGTCTGTATGACCCCTTTCAAAAGGGGTCGATGAAAGGATGAGTGCTCTCTCAATGAGGAAGAGGAGGGGGGGCTGGTTGTTAACTTAGTTTATATACTGTCCTGACTTATGCTCACACAGTCTCATCACATCTATTCATGCAAAGTACATTTCCCCCCTACAGATAAATGAGCTGGGTTTGGCTTTCTCTGGGTTTCTTTTCTGAATACTCCTCAGAGATGATGATGATGATGATGATGGTGACAGATGGAAAGCAGACTGTGGATTGTTTTGTTTTTTTGGATACAAGCATTTTTTTAAAGCATTTGAATTCCTTGAATTCCTCTTCTCACTGTAAACTGTAAGCTGATATAGCACACGTAAAAGTGCTGGAATATTTCTTTAAACCCCCAGAAATAAAAAAAAGAAGTACTGAAAGCAGACATCAAAAAAAGCTGGCAAATCCAGATGTGCAACACCTTGTTAGATAACAGTGCCTAATTGAAGCATGATGAAAACTTCATGATTCACCAATTAAAGATGCAATTTGTTGCCTTATGTAGAAGATTGCCACATGAGGAAAAATATGCACATAATCAGCATAAACCCTGAGTTTATAGTCCTGCACAGCATCAGAAATGACATTTAAATTGAACTTTTTTCATTTTATTTTTTACTCGAAAGCCGGACAGCGGGGTCTAGATATTATTTTTTAAATTTCTAATACAGAAAACAAGCCTGGTCAAACATTATTTCCAGGCTTTCTTCTTCTTTCTGTTTTCTTTCTTCTTTTTTTTTTTTTTTTAAGTCGGCTGTGCTAAAATACCCAAAGCTTTAAGGGTTAGATTTGTGGAGTGCACGCAGAAAGCGCCGGAGGTCGTGTGGCAGGCTTTTGGAAACCCAAACAGCGAACTTAACTCCACTTTGAGCCGCGCAGTTGCTAAAAATAAAATAAAATTAATAAACTCGCACTAAAAAAAAAAAAGTCTGAATGCGAACTGTGGCGCGGCCGCTGAATCGTTGCGGCAATAAACCGAGCTGAGCAGAGGAGTTAGACACACAACATCCGGGCAATAGTAAGCTTGCGCAGAAACGGAATGGCGGAGGTAAGTGAGAGAAAACGAGGAATCTAATGACCCGGAATGTCAGCCGAACCGAGCCGAATTTCAGCCCTCGCGTCCGGCCGTGGCGGCACACAACATTAGCGACGGTTTCTCCGGCTGCCGAGCGACGCCCGAAAGGCAGCTACGGAGGCATTTCGAACCGGGAAGCGGCGGGAGGTGGAGGTGGTGTGGGGGGGAGAGAGAGGCAGAGAAACGCAGAGGCTCCGCTCTCCGGCGTTAAAGAGCCATTCCGCCCCCCACTTCTCAGCCGTAGGAAACAATAGAAAGGGAGAGGNGGGGGAAGAGAGGAAAGAGGTCCCGGCCGGGGCTAATAACGAGGTGGTGCTGAAGTGTATTTCACGTGACCGAGGAGTTCAAAAGTTTTGGGGGAGCCGCGACACGAGCCGGCCTCGGCGGCGCTGTGAACTAGTTGTTTCCTTCTCGTGGCTCCAGCCGGGTGGAGGCAGACACGTTCAGCACCAAGTCACAGGAAAGCGCCCCTGGTCAGGCAGACAGCGCCCGATACGGCTGCCGGGACGGAGAGAGGCTGAGGACTTTTTTGTTTGTTTGTGTGTTTGTTTGTGGCGTTTTTTAAAAGTGGCACCGTCTCACTTCTTCGTGTCTGCATTACGCGCTGGGCTTGTTGAGACTCCCCCCTTCCTCCTCCCCAGCTGCTATCACCCAAAGTTTGCCTTTTCGTTTCTCTCCTTAAACTGCATGTGGCCTCAGACGTGCAGTGAGACCCAGATTACAGGCCTGCCACAGCATAACCTGGAAACATGTTGCTTCAGCAGGAAACCTGCACACACTCATGGTTCCAGGGGCAGTCAGAAAAGGTGGTAATGGCATTAAAATGTAACTGCTGCAGTTCATACATGGACTTTTAGTTTTGCACTGTGAACCCAATATGTTATGTACTTTTACATGCAGTTCTGTACAAAAAAGTTTGAAATCGCCACTGCTTTCGTTCCATTTTGCTTCCAAAGAGCCAGATAGTTTTGTAGTCTTCTAAAGTGCTTTTAACCAGGAGTGCTTTCCAGTTTTATCCTCAGAACTTTGGGTTTTGTTTACACAGTTTCTGTCCAGGTCTGCTCATGAAACCATATTGTGGCACGTGTGCTTAAAAAGTGAGGAAAGTTACCAACCAGAGGGCAAAATTAGAAGCATCAGACCTAATATAAATATATATATATTTATATATATATAAATATGTATATGTAAACATTATCGTCAGCGTGCGTGCACAGGATGGGCTGTCGCCATGCTGGAAAACAAATGAGGAGCGTTAACAGAGGCAGCACTGGGCTTGAGATGAGTTTTAGCCACGATATGTATTTATTAGCTGAGTCTGATGGCCCGGATAGGCGAGACGAAAGTTAAACCGTGTGGAGGTGCTTGAGCTGTGGTTTCATAAAGAAAGTGCACACGTGAACCTTCTCTTAAACAGAATGATTGGAGTAAATTCTGGCCTGATAGTACGCCTGGGCAATATGGACCAAAACTGGTGTCTCAATAGTTTTTAGCGGAATGGCGATATGCAATATATATCTCAATATTTATTTACACTTCTAGATGTCCCAGATGTCACATTTGTATATTAAATAATAATCCTCCTCAAATAAAATGAAATAACGTTCTTTTCCTGCGTAACAACATTGCACTCACCATGGCCGAAATGGGTTTCGGACAAATTATTAAACAGTTTGGCCATTTAATAGTCAACACCGTTTGGCATTTGCGAATTCGCCGCGAAGAGGCCGCCACCGTTTCCGACAGAAGAGAGGTTCTTTGTGATCAGTGAGGGAGAAAGGAGGCCAGCTTGGATCAGTATAAACAATAGTCTCACCTTATAGCTCGTATGAAATATAAAGCTGTTTTTAAAAGTATCGCCCAGCCTTAACTGATAGAGGCTTGTTCTGACAGGTCACTGGGGCTTTTGTTGCCGGGATATCTCGCAAGTTTGTTCTCACGACTCCAGGGACTCTTTTTTTTCCCAAAGAAATCTTAAATAGATTTGTCTGACTACCCTAAGTGTTTAATTAATGTTGGACAAGGTAAAGATTGTTTTTTGCACAACAGAATTTTACATTGTGGATTATAAATTGGCTGTTTAAATGGCGGCGTGTCTCTGTGTGGAGGAATCCCAGGTTTCCAGGACCTGTGTGTTTTTAGGTTTTTAGATTCCATGATTTGTTTGGTATTATTATGCGTGGTTGAAATACCTGGGGTAAAATCCATTTAACGCAACAGGCAGAGGCGAAGAAGAGCGCAGTCAGCGTGTCAGGGGTGGCTCGGGACAGAAAGAGATGGAGATAGATGATCTGCTGTTGACCCTTTAAAGGGAGCAGCCGAAAAGAAAAAGGCAATCATAATTTTCTTTCACCGATTAAAAACTAAATAAAAGGAAGTAAAGGAAATGTTAGATTCCTGCTTTTTTGTTATCATTTTCTATGCCACTGCAACTTTTTTTGTTGTCGCCGTTCCGAATATGCTCGTCGTTTCACTGCACACACCAAACCTATTCGGAATAAAGAGAGAAATAATTCTGCTTACTGTGCACCGACACCCTGGCCATCTCCCTCAGGCTTGTGGTCCATTCCTCTGATGAAATTTCAAGGCCCAATTTTTTTTTTGTCTCTTTCTGCATCATGTTGGGATGAAGTTTTTCTATTTGAAAACATAAAATCCCAGTGGCTGGTGACAACTCAAACCGTAACATCTGCTCTGTGCCGTGGGGAGACAAGGTATTATTTTTGCCCTTTTCTGTGCCCTCCTTGATGGACTTCTTTATTTCTCAGACAGAGTCTCGCTCATCGCTGTGAGCGCTCAGTATCTTCTTTGAATGAGAATATAATGCGCCTCTATTGTTCCGACTGTTTTAGAACATCCAAAAGTAGGATAAAACTCGTGTTCATAGCCAGTTCAAGAGGTTATAAAAAGCAGCATTAAGACCAGCGAGCCAACTAATGAACATTTTAAATGTAAGGATAAAAATCCTCTGTCTTGCAGTGTGCTTGGGACTGAGCGGATGGTCTGTAGTTTCCAACATACCCGGATGTCCGTGATGTCAGAAGACAGTGTGTCACTGGTCTTCATGTGGGTTGTGAAAATAACTGTTCGCTGCACAAGATTCTGTGGCTGCAAGACCCACATGTGCCAGAGAGATTTGTTGTTTTTGCTTTAACTTTAGTATCCGATCGTCTCTCGTGCCACCAACCATCCCTTTGTAAAAACTATAGTTATGTTCAATAACCCCTGAGCCTGAAAAGCAGCTGGTTTTATGACTGAAGAAGGTTTGAAAGTCAGCTGACCCAACATGTGCATCACATGTTATTTGCCAGCCCGTGTCATTTCATTGTGCTGTTTCACGTGTCTTTAAATGTCGTACACAGATAATACCATGTGTTTTTTTTGTGTGTGTTTGTGTGTGTGTTTGTAGGTGGGTGAAAAACATCTGATTAGTGCAGAGGTCGTGGCCTAGTGGAGAGTGGGCAGCTACAGCCATGAAGCCACCCAGCAGGAGACACGGCAGTTGCAGGAAAGCTTAGAGGAGTCGGAAGCTTCTTCACTTCATGAAGATGGCAGCGCAATCCCAAACCGTATGGCCCAGTTCTGTCTCTTTAACTGAATATGTTTCCATGCTTATGGGAACTTCGCCTATTCAGATCTAAGGCTTTGTTTTGGAAACCTTAACAAAACATGTTATATTTGATCGTCTCAATCACCTGCAATTATGAAAAAAATGGAAGATTCGAGTAATCAAGCCATCTGATTTTAATATATTTTTTGTCATTGCAATCATTTTAAAATCAGTGTTTGTCATGAAACTGCGTGGCAGACTTGAAAATTAAAATCATTCATGTCTGAAAAGGAAGATACACACATGATGCTTCAGGTCTGAATGGGTTAATAGGTACTTTTTGCTGTTTTATACCTTCTGCAAACACCATTGTTTTAGTTATGATAAACACCTCTGGTACAGTTTCCTTTTTTCAAAGGGATACAAGTCAGTGTCAGCTGTACCTAATTCTTACTGTACTTAATTTTCATGTCAGGACTCATTAGAATTTGATACCTGTGCTTTTCTCAAAAATATTTATTTTTTGTAGTATTTGGAGTTTTTGCAAACATAATCAAGGGCAGTAATTACTCTAATCATTCAGCTAAAGTGATCTTGTTTTAAGTATATTAAAATATGATTGTTTCTGTTAAATATAAAATGTTTAAAATCATTTAAGTATGACTTCTATTTGTAGTTAAAATTGGCCCCGCAGTCATTTCCTTTATTAAAGTATCTCATGTATAAAAAGCATTTCAATGAGACTCGAAGAAAATAATCATTCGACTAGCATCTACAACTGGTTAACTTTTAAAGTCAACCTAATTCAAGATGGCTGCTGCAGCTAATTGACAGCAAACACAAAAATGGCTACAACTCTGCCAGTTTTCCAGATGTTGAGCTACAATTCGGTGTGTTCTTGGCAGGCAGTCATTCCCATAACGTACTCTGAGGGCTAACAGGTCGTGCAAGATTTTAAACTTTGGTGTGCAAGGCAGTCAGCAATATGCATTTCTTCAAGGAATGCTAGTGTCTTTGAATTTAGCCAGTGCATTCCCTACATAGAGGAATGCGTATTTGATTCCACAGTCGTGAAAACATACGCCACCCGATCGAGCCGGAAAGCATGGACGATTTTCTGAGCAGGCTGAAGGGATGCGGCATTTAATACGAGGAACAAAGTACACCTCAGGGCAGGAAGGGCCGACCTCTCTCAGGACATCATGAAGGCTAAGGTGGAAAAAAAAAAAAAAAAATCAAGGACAAATTTCCAGTTCCTTGGACAAAAGATGCACGCAGCAGGGAATTTAAGCCATAACAAAGTATAAAGTAAAAACAGAAGTGGAGTCAGGGAGGCTAAAAAAGATTTATGGCCAGTTTGAAGCTTCGAATAACACACCAGGGATGAAACCCACCCCTGATGGTGAGCAGGTGTTGAGACTGAGCACATCTGATGTAAGGAGGACGCTGAGCAACATTAATCCGTGTGAAGCTGCAGAGCCTGATTACAGTCCAGATTGCATGTTGGAAGACTGTGCTGCTGAGTTAGTTGGTGTTTCCACAAACGGCCTGCAGACGCTACTGGTCTGTTACGTTTCAGTGCCACTTTTTGAATTCTTGTCACAGCTGAACCTGGAAGGACCTGACGGACCCTCGTTGATTGGTACAGATGATATGACTTTCATCACATAAGTGTCGCAGACGACTAAGTGGATGATGGCCTGTGAAATGAGCAGTAGTTGTGGAGTAGGAGGGATACATACTATGGACTCGCTGTTCTTTGCTTGTCATGTCAGTTGGTCCATAGGTGGCGCAAACACACGTTCCCTGCACTCAGTCTTTTCTCGCTTGGCTACAAAGAACAGCTACACCGAGATTATGTTCAGCTTTCATGTCGATCATCTCACAGACTTAAAAACCGGACTAAAAACCTCTGCCTCTTTAGATTTCCTGTCAAAAAGACAACCTCCACTGTGTGTCAGCAGTAACACTGAGCAGAGGGGTCGCTCAGGGATGTGTGCTCAGTCCTTTGCTCTTTGGTCTGCTGACACTTTGCTGTATTACCAAAATAAGCACAAATCACACAACAGTGGCGGAATGCGAGAAACACTATTTGTCCCTTAACTTCAACATAACTAAACACAGCATAGCTGACTGAGGACTTGAGGAAAAAAAGACTTAAAAAGGCATCAGCAAGGCTGGTAAATGACCTTTCAATTACTTCCTTCATGTGTTGATTTTGGCGGCACAACGGTTAGAGCCAGAATGTCAGAGGTTCACCTCCCAGCCTCTCTGGGTGGAGTTTGCATGTTCTCCCCGTGCACGGATGTGTTTATTTCATTGAACCACTGATTTCAACGCCATCATGTCGAAGGAAGCAGAACCTGTCTGCAAAGACATGTTTACCTTAAGGAGAATTGAGAGCCACTGCCATTTTGTGGGGATTTTGTTAGATTAAACTTCCCTCTCATGGTTTTGATATTGTTGCCAACCCCTTTACTTTAGTGTCCTTTGCTCACTCATATAGAACAACTGAAAATTTACATAAGGGCATTTAAAGCACAAGCCTTAGTCCGTTCAGTTTCTCTAGATGATGGTATAAAAATGTTAAACTTATTTTTTTTGTTGTTTTTACAAATCCCCCTGTTAAAAAAGGTTCTTAAAAATACTGAAAGACTAGATTGCCAGATGTTAAAAAGGATGTATTCGTTACGAAATGTGTAAAAGAATTCAAACATGTCTTGGTTTTCTCTCCCTCTTTCCTCTCCCGTGTCCTTTTATCTATTGTTTCTCTTTACAAATTGTTTGTAGGCCAGCGAGCTTCCCCTGGAGGAGCTCCTGGCTTTGTATGGCTACACAGTGTCAGACCCAGAGAAGGAAACATGTCTGCTAACCACCAGATTACCAGACGTGCCACAGGACAAGGTAAGACTGAGCCAAAAGCATGCCAACGTGTGCCAGCATCTTTGTTCGCATTTTCCTACTCTGTTGGGAATCTCTCCATCAGAACTGCATAAATAAACAAATACGATAGCGATATTTGCCTTGCTGTGTTGAGTTTGTTTCACTGGCTTTTCTGTTTTTCTTTTTGATGTACAGGATCAGATAACTAAAGATCTGTTTCATGGAAAAGAAGGAGAAGAAGAAGACGGAGCGCCGGCCTGTGATCTCACCTCCTCAGACACCTCAGATGTACTCTGCTGCCTTCAGGGTAAAACACTCCAAGATATACATTAAAGCCCAACTAAACAAGGTTAAAAATATCACAGTTTTCACAACAACAACAGAGAACGGTTGATAAATGTGTCGTTGGTTTTGGCATTTTCGTTAAAATAAAAAAGACGGGTCATTTTCTTATGAAACTGTGAATCGTTCCGACAGAAAGAAATAACACTTTTCAGGCTATTTTCTCCTGAAAAACTCCTCTCTCATTGGTCAGATTGAAGTCAGTGCTTTAGGATCGCATCTAAAGACACTCCAGGATATGTTAAAAATGATGACTTGACAGATGTAAAATTTAAACGTATTATTTTTTAAATTTTTCCTAAAGTTTGAAATGATTTTGCTTGACGGCATGTGGTGGCATTACCTGTTCCTGTCTGTATAAAGACATCAGGTCAAAGTCACTCATTTGTAGGCGGAAAATTGTGGTTTTGAGATGGCATTAATATTTTTCTTAAAATCTTAGGAAGCACCTGTGTTTTTGGCTCTAACCATCTTAATGTCTTTCTGGGGTTTTGTCTCTCAGATGGAGACAAAGCCATGTCTGTCAGCTCATCAGAGGAGGACTCAGATGATGCCTCCGTTCCCTCCAATGAAGAGCACAAGGTAGGGCGCTGGGTGTGGGATCTCATGCTGACTGGGTTGATTCTACATGTTGGATGTTTACAAGCCATGAAAACAAACGTTCTTATTTATTAGACTTTAAACTTCAACTTTTGTTTGCTGGAAAGGTGTTTTTTGTTCTTTTATGTTCTTTAAATCAGCGGTCCCTAACCTAGCTCCATGGGCTGGTTCATTATCAGACAGTATTTTCTTTTAAAGGTATGGCGGATAAATACAACAAAAAAAAAATGATACGACCACCATGAAAACGGGGGTATTTTTAAAAACATAATAAACGTAAATCCACCTTATCAACATGAATAACATCCTCTCTTCCCCCCGATGTTCTCTGGTCAATATGGCGATGTTTAAACTTTAAAATAAGAGACACCACAAATATAAAGTGCACAAAGAATACAACTCACCATAACACTGAATCTGTGGAGCCCTGTGCCTGTTTCTCAGTAGCCAGACGGTCCCATCTAGGGCTTCCAGAGACGTTTGTTTTTTACTCATTTTGCTGCTTGTGGGTTTGTTTTTAGCGGTAATGTATCACGTGACCTAGATAAGCGTTCTGACACGCATCAAGAGGGAGTCATAGACGAGTGTAGTGGAGAGAATCCAGTCAGTTTTTCAAAATAAATGTCGTTCAGACTCTGAAAATACTGCAAGTTAATTATTCTTTCTGTGCGGCCCGGTACCAAATGACCCACGGACCGTCCGTGGCCCGGGGGATGGGGACCTCTGCTTTAAATCACCTTTAAAGGTGTTATATTGGATTTCAGTCTGGCAGCTTGCTTGACCAAGTTTTCACTTTCTTTCTTTCTGTTTAACGATCTTGTGTGCCTTAAAGAAACGTACGTCATTCAGGAACTTAGAGTCCTCACGTCACCAAGTCTTTAACATATTCACGCTGCCTTTTGAACTCATACAGTCCCGTGTCATTACACTCCCACCTCCGTGCCTCACTGTTCAGATTATTCATTTGCCGAGGTTGTTGTTGCATTTGAGCCAAATAAATTGAACCTAACTGAACAAAGAGTATTTTTAGTATCCATCAGACTTACTTCAGCCATGTTTAATCTGCAGTTCTGTACTTAAAACCAAGCACAGCATTTTATTTATGGTTTCCTATAATACAATGTTTTTTTTTAACTGAGATAAGTTTCAGAAAATAAGTCTGTATTTCATTTTGTTTGCTTCTTTTGTTTCTTTTATTTGGTCAAAGCTTTTACATGGAAGAGGTTCTTAAGGTTAACAGTTCATTTTCTCATGCTGCTCATGGAGATGTGCCCACTTTAGTTTCAGTGATCTTAGGTTTTCTTATTGTGTCATTTTTTTTTTTTATTTAAGAGTAACAGTTGACAGCTTTAATATCAGACACCTAATGTAACATGACAGCATTGGGAGCCATTGAATACTCAATGTACTCATTTCTGTTATATATATTTTATACTAATATTCTTCTCCTTCTAGCAGTTACATTAATAATTCATGTTCAGAAATCGATTTAAATGAAGTATTATTAAGTGCAATCATAACTATTTGAAATACTCATCTGAATCCACTCCTTTAAATCAGCTCCAGTGGCTCTAAAAGCCACCTGGGGTTTGATTGTCTGGTCAGATATACTAATATTAGTAATGTTTTATTAATGGAAGAGTCTTTCCAGTTCTTTCACTGACATGTTTCCTAACTATTTCATTTTCTTGTGGTAGGAGATAATGGTCGGCTCCATGTATCAAGCAAAAATCCCTCCTATAAGCCCCTACACCTACCAGGAGAGAGGTAAGCAAACGCTTGATAATCGTGTGAAAATTCAAGTTTTTAACAATTTAATATACATGGCAAAATTGAAGAATTTCTTCAGTCACTAAATATTTTGAGCAGCATAGAATCCCTTTGTGGAAAATCTGAAAATTGCTTCTTTTCCGTGGTAGTAGATTTGATGAATACTAAAAAATGGTGGCCCTTTCTACCTCTTTCGGTTTCAAAATCTGTTTTCCCCTGCTTGTTCACTTCCTCTGCTTTCTGAATCTTTTCCCTCCAGCCCACAGCAGTGAAGACCAGTTGCTGTGGAAGCCGGGGGTTCTCCCAACACAGGAAGTGGAAGAGTTTTTACTGGCTGCACAGAGACGCTGTGGCCAGGAGGGGGCAGTGTGTGCCACCGTTCGAGACAACGAGCAGGTACAGCGAGACACTGTGAACTTCCCTCACTCTGTTCAAGGTTTTCTGATCGTTGTGTTTTTTTCCATCCACTGTTTTTCAGGCTTTGTATGAATTAGTGAAATGCAACTTCAATGCAGAAGAAGCGCTGAGGCGATTACGGTTCAATGTGAAAGTGTTCAGCGGTAAAAAAAACCCAACCTCTTCCTGTTGTCCTATTTTAATCAGCATGTGTATTTATAACACTTTAAAAACATATTTGTGCTAATATCTAAAATTATATCTCATAAAAAAGAATAACCTGTGTGTGTGTGTCTGTAATTAGGAGATCTCATGCACCACTTGACAGATTTTAACAGATATTTTTAGGACATAATCACTGATTGTACATCCACAACTGATTAACTTTTGGAGCCAACCCATTTCAAGATGGCTGCCACAGCCAACTGACCATGGAAAACACAGAAATGTCTACGATTCAGTCAGTTTTACAGATCCTGAGCTTAAATTTGGTGTGGTGGTAGCTGAGAGTCATTCTCCACTCTGAGCGATATCATGTTATTTTTAATGTTTGACCAAAATGGCTACAACTTCATTCCTTTTTCATCATGAGATGACCTTAGTCTAAACATAAAAGGCAGTGGGTGATATGCATTCCTTCAAAGAATACTAGGTCTTTGATTGTTAAATTAAATTGAAGGAGCGTGATTGTTTACAGGAGTGATAAATTCAGGTAAATTCATATTTAAATTGAGTAAAACTATTTTTCAGCTGCAGATACTTTATTGTATGTTTATACTACAAGCTGATGACTTCAGTGCAGAGCTTGAACAGCTTGCTGATGTCCATCACTGCTCCTATAGTTTGGATTGTGTTGAAAAGAACACAAAAACACACACACACAACATATAAAAGAGACATTTTTATCATGTGTTATACTGTATGCTGGTTGTGGTCCATTTTTTCTAAATTACAATTAAATGTCTTAAATTGAAATTGACTTGCAGCGCAATAATTCTGCTCCTTCCGTCTGTAGAGGAGCTGTGTTCTTGGAGTGAGGAGGAGTGTAGGAACTTTGAGCACGGCTATCGTGTTTATGGGAAAGACTTTCATCTCATTCAGGCTAATAAAGTGAGTGCTCAGGGCAGAGATATTAAAATATATATATATATATATATATATATATATATATATATATATGTGTGTGTGTGTGTGTGTCCATTCCGCCCTTAAATGTGTGTTCTAATTCATAAAAACATTTGTGATCATTTGCCTTTTTTGTCACTCGAAGCAAAAAGCAGCTTGTTGTTCTCCTCAGGTACGAACACGCTCCGTGGGCGAGTGCGTGGAGTATTACTACATGTGGAAGAAGTCTGAGCGGCACATCTACTTTAACCAGCAGGCCACCAGGATGAGCCGAAAGAAGTACAGCCTGCAGTCAGGGAGCATGTGAGTCCTGCTGGGAGATCGGCTAACGTAGTTATTAGGCTTTAATAAAACATGTCCTGTGTTAAACCAGAGCGGTACAAATATAACTCATAAAGAGCTCTAAAGTTTATCAAAGTTTTAGCAGCAATGATTGAAATTAGCAACACTTCATTTAACGTTAATATTTCCAACTCTGCTGCACTTTAAACCAAATGTTGGCACTAAAACATTACTTTAATTATATATGTGCGTGTCGGTTCGAGCTGCCTTCAGGTATTGAGAGATGACTTTTCATTTCATTGAAACTTTTGTTTCCTTTTTAAACTTTAGCTCGACAGGAAAAAGTCCATCCCGCTCCGCTTCTTTTTACATTTTAGCTTTAGTCATTTAATTCAAAGCAGCTTACAAATAAGTAAAACAATCATTCTAGTGATAGCAAATGAACAAAATTCAATATGACACATACTGATGTGATGAACGCTGACGAGTGCTGAGTAGGTTTACTTTTTGGCCACCAGAGCAGCCCAAAGCAGACAACATGAACGAACACAGCTGGGACGGTTCTGGACTGTCTGGTACCAGTATGTTTAGCAATAGATTGATTTTTTTAAATTGTTTTTTTATAGCCTTCTAGGTTGTGTGCTAAGATACGAATTTCCTCCGAAGTTCTGATAGTAGAACTCACTTCATCAGTCAGTGGTCATAATGTTATGGCTGGGTGGCTTTTATTTCAGAGGCGTCGTTATACACAGGTAATAAAACCAATAAAAATATACAACAGAATTATGGGAGGAGAGGATCTGAAAAAGATTAATAACTACAATCTAATCACTTTTTACAGAAGTCCTTGAAAATAGCCTTGATAAGCTTCTTAATCTTTTACGGGGGACAAAATCATTTCTTTGCCTTCAACTTTAGCCCTGATTTGCAGCTGCTAACTGTTCGCTGCGGTCCAGTGCTTAATGATCCATCCAGTCTGCTTTTTCAGACGAAGAAAAGTAAAAGCAAGGAAGTGTTTCGAGGAAATTAAAAAAAACAGAGAAGTTTTTGATAAAACTCTTATAAAATTGAAACTATGATGCAGCTGCGTGTTTGCTAATGAAACAGTTCATATGAAATCAGGTCACAGGACCTAAAGTTGGACGTTTCACACGCTTATAGGGACTGTGTTGTGTGTTTCAGTGAGGATGGAGACCAGGAGGGAGAGGGTGGAGATCTCCAGGGAGGCAACATTTCCTCGGCGGCATTGGGACAGAGCGCTGAGGGAACGGGGCAGCCGGAGTCTCCGTCGCCTCCGCATGCAAACCTGGATCTAAACAAACAAGGTAAAAGTTAGGGGCCGCTAACCTAATGAGCTCAGGTAAGATGCCAAATTCCTCTGTGGCTTTACTCTGACACGCGCACTTCCAAAGTCACAGAGCCCGAAACTGTTGGTCTGATGACGTGCAGGCAAAACTACAGAAAACAATGAAAGTTTTAGTCCAAGGGAGACAATTTCCACCCAATCTGAGTTTCAGGTCGTGGAGTTTTTACCTCCACATTTTTTGATCAGTCTTCAGAAAACAAACTCATCCTCTGTGTCCTTAAAGAACTGAGTTTGTTACACTTTCATGTTTGCTCATTTTATAAGTCATATTCTTTGCTGTCCGTCGTGTTGTTCAGAGAGATACCTGGACTTTATTTTGCTGAATTTCCTATTTTGATCACATAGTTTGCATTTTGATTTTGACATCACATCTTCGTTATGTTTTGTTTTTAAAACATTTTTATGTCTCCACACCTTTGTTGTCCCCCCCTCCTTTTTTTGTCACATTTGTCTTGGGACTGTTGTTTGTGCATGTATGGATGCATGTCTCTGTGTGTGTGTGTGTGTGTGTGTGTTTATGGTCACGGTGCATGTTTGACATTGTGGCTCAGAAGACGAAGGCCGCTCCAGGCGCAGACGAACTCCCCGCTTTCTCTTAAAGCCATGATCTCGGCCCACAAAGCCCACAGAAAGCAGGCTGGGCCTGCAGGTAAAGCAAGCAAGATAAAATAATATAAATCACCTTAATTTATCTGTTGTCTGTGACTAAAGTTGGATTTGAGCTGAAAGAATAGGACTAACAGATAGCCTCCAAAGAATGTGGCATTTTGTCTGTTTTCTATTGTCTTTAATTTAAAAAAGAAGTCATTTTCAGATACAGTAAAGTGGATCTAATGTTTATCTGTTCAACATGTATTCTGGCGAAATGTAAGAAACTTTTACTATTCACCCTAAATTACAAGATTGGTTCTTATTTGTGTACAAGTGTATTTGTTGTAGAAGCTTTAGATCATCTTGACGGCTGACAGAAATGTTCATATTTACCAAAAATGGGTGTCGAACCGTTTTTATCAGACACAACAAGGACTGATTTTAGTGACCAGCTTCACTGTACCAGGAACTGGTCATGCTGATATTGTTTTACAGCTCGTTTCTTTTTAAATACAACCTTCAGTTGTTTGGTAATTAGCGTTTTCAGAAAGAAACCCGACTAAACTCTGTCTCCGTACAGCCGCTCATCACTCTGCAGTTGTCTGGTTTTTCCTTTTATGTTTCATCTTAGATTTTTAAGAAGGAGCAGCTCTGGATAGAAAGAGCACTCTGCGTTTGTAAAGCCACATTGTGCTACTAAAATAATAGCATTTCATCTACATGGCTGCATATAGATGCCTTTACATCAGTGATAACTTCACACATTCGTGCCATTTGTACTGATGCTTCTTTATGCTCTCAGAAATACTGGCTTTTACACCTTTTGCTGTTAGTGGCCTGGATGGTCTTTCTGTTACTCAGCACTTAGAGTCTGATATCCATTTCCCCCCCAAAATAAGGTGAAACGTGGACTCGTTTTGACCACAGAGGAGGTGTCCGTTCTCTTTACGCCCATCAGAGACGAGTGAAGTTTCCAGCGTTTCTCTTTTCCACCGATTGATGATTTTCTCAGACAGTTTGCTTCAGAGAGTTGAGCCGTGCACGCTTAGAAGTGACTGAGTCACCGGGACGCCTCCTTTTAAACCCAGTGATGGCAGCCTCGTCTGTCAGCAGCGTGCTGGTGGAGACTCAGTCATCCAGGTCATCCCGGTGAGCTCAGTCGAAGGGAAACGGACTTCTCTTTTCGCTTCACATCCGGGGAGCTCTCTCAGTTCAAGTTGAGAAATCTTTTCAGATAAAAAAAAACCCCAAAATAAAGTCTAGTTGCCTTAAGTTGAACTCACTAGATCCATGTTACCTATAAACTCACTATAAATAAAGTTCTTTTATTCTCTGCCTAGCTCACATTTTAATCTGAGTGTCTTGTAGGCATCGAAGTCAAAATATATTTTGAAAACCTTTTAAATATAATAAATTTACTTGGCATAGAGACACTAAAATGATTACATTTTTTACGTTGGTTTATGTTATTAGCACTAGATGATTCCTCAAAAAAATTAATATCCCTCTCCCAGACTTTCTAATCCTTCAGAGCAAATCAACTTTTACATTTTTTTCTAGTTAAACATGAATTGGATTGAAGGGATTTGTTACTTGGGAGGGTTTTATCTCCTCAAATAGGAACGTCAGTAGAACTTCTAACACATAAAGTACACGATGACATTTTCAGGTGATTTAAAATCCCTCACCCTGTGTGTGTGTGCAGACGGGGAGCTGGTGATGAGTCTGTCAGAGCTGTGTGGGGAGGAGTGTCCGTTCTCTTTCCGATCCGTGGACGACCCCCGGGATCCCGCCCCCGACGGCTGTCCGGTCCAGCTCCAGCCTCGGCCCTCGGCACCGAGCTCCGAATGGGCCTCGCCGTCTCGCCACGACGACCGCGGCCTCCTGAACTCCTGCTTCTACCAGCTCCACATGCGGGGTGGGCCTTTTGTTTCCGAGGGCTCGGACTGTGGCCCGGCCGGCGGTGGGACTCGCTCCCCCCGCGGGCTGCAGGTGGAGTTCGGCCTACCTTCCGCCTCACCTTCCTCACCTGCCGTTCTCTCGTCACACTTCCAGGCGTTTGGCAGCCTGCTGCACCCCTGACACCGTCCAACCTCCTCGCCGACAGAAACTGAGCGGGACATTTTGAAGTTTGCTTTACTGAAAGCTCTCGGTAAAAAAAAAAAAATCAAGACAAAATCATGCATTTACGTAGTTTTTTTGTAAAAGAAAGTTGGACCTAATGTGTTGGTTGGGGTCTCACCACCAACTCAGACACTTGAAACCTCCATACAAAGCAGAACAAGTGTTTTAATCTTTACTTTCCCGCGTTGATCAGCTGGATTTCTGTTAATTACCGACACCAGAGCTTGGTGTTTAAAGCACAGTGCAGAAGCTGAAAGCTGCTGTCCAGAGCTGAGACTCACAACTACTTCTGCTTGCATTCACAAGGAAGGAAAGGGTTGACAGGTACTCGGATTTGTTTTTCTCCCCACATGTTTTCAACACAGGAGCCATACCTCTTCTCCCTGTTGTTGTTCAATCAGTGCTTTCAGATTCGTCTTTGAAACGGTGCACAAGGGATGCTTCGATTTTCTTGTTTTAAAATGGAAAATCTGAGTTCGCCTCTTCCATTCTGCCCGTCTCAGTTTCTGGCATTAAAACTGAACGCGTCTTCTTTAAGCATCGAGCCACACACGAGCACGTAGGTTCTTTTTTATGTATGTATGTATTTAAAATATTTAAAGATGCGGATCTTCCTCGTAACTTCTGTCCGGTTATCAATTTTTTTTTTTTTTTTTTTTAAATTGTATTGAAACATTTTTCCACCCGAGGAACAAAACGAAATGAAATCTGTGCATCTTAGCTTTCTTATTATGTACAAACTGTTTCTCAGGTCCTGCAGCATGGTGTACAGTGTATATAAAACAGGAACAGCTCTGAGCGAGCGTCACGCCGCGCATCGGAGAAGAAAAAGTGCCGATATCGTTGCAGACTCAGATTAACGAGTAAACTGCTTCCTGTTTATCCGCTGCTTTGCTTTGTAATAATAAGACCGAGTCGAAATGAGTGATTATTTTAGTGTCGACTGGGACGAGTGGTGGCTGACTGTAAACACTATTTATAAGGAAGTGTTAATTTGTCTTTTTGTTGTTGTTTCACTGAGTCATGTAATGATTCATGCGTTTCCTCAGATTTACAGGTCAGTGAATTTCAGTGAATCACTAAAGAGGAAAAAATGATTTGGACCCACACCTTCCTTGCCACATGTCCTTCGCTTCTTTTAATTTATCCTTTTATTTCTCTCTAAGCGTCTGGGCTCTGCCTCTGCTCCCTGCTCCAATCAGATCAGTTTCCGATCCATTTTTGTTTACACACACGCGTGCTTCAAAACAACACCATGAAGGCGAACATTTTTTTTTTTTTTAAAAAGCAGTAGAAGTCGCTGTTTATCCTTTTTCTGTCATTGCAGTTGATGTATTGTTCTGCTTCCATCGTATTTCTTTTTTTTGTTTGTTTTTTTGTAAAGATAAAAGGAAAAAATAAAGTCATCCGTGGAGATATCGAAACGTCTCGCTGCTGTTTGAGGTTTCTCTGCGGCTGCGGCACTCGTTTGCGAACGGAAAACGAGCGATGACGCAAGAAAAATAACGAGTGAAGTTTAAATAAATGAAGCTTCGGATTGAACTATGGGAAAGTGAAACCCTTTAAAAGCTGCTTCTGTAAGATATATAAAATAATCTCATTTTCACCTGTAACAACAAACCATTGCTTCTGAATCGTTTGTTTAATTCTACTTCCGATGTCACTAAAGTCTGGCTTTTTTCCTGTAACTGCTCTTACCACATAAAGAAAAGTTTTTACAGCATTAACTAAAGGTGAGATTGGTTTATGCCTGAAAATTAAAAAAAAAATTGTTTAGTTTTGGCCAGAAATGAAAATCTGGCCCCCATCACAGCTCAGAAATAAGAAAAACTGAAGAGAGAGAGGAGTTTTATGTCTGCAGTCTGGTGACCCGGCAGCCTGACCAACTGGATCTCCAGCTTCTGATCAAACAACACAGACCTGTACTCTGAAGGAGTGGCCGACACCTGAACATCCACACTAACCAGTGCACTCAAAGATGATGAGCAGTGTCTGTGGTTAGAGCACTGAGGATCGAACCAAACGAGTTCTGCCAGAGTTCTGAGAGTTAGGAGGCGGCACGTTTCTCCAGTTTCAGCTTCTCTCCATTCAGAAGAGAATTTAAAATCTTACCTCTAACATCCAAAGCTCTCAACAACCGAGCCCCATCTTATTATTGGTCCATATTTTCCTAACAGAGCACTTCGCTCTCAGACTGCAGGTTTACTTGTGGTTCTTAGAGTTTCTAAAAGCAGAACGGGAGGCAGAGCGTCCAGTTATCAGGCTCCTACCCATGAGGCTGACACTGTCTGCTTTTAAAACTAGCTTTAAGATGTTCCTTTTTGATAACTGGATCTGAATCTGACCTGAATGGACTTTTTTTTGTTGTTGTTGCACAGTGAAACAGACATCCACTGTACCGAGGAAGGCAGCTGTTCATCATTTTAAAGGACACACGCACATTTATATATTCAATTTTATTTATTTTATTGTGTGCTCAGGTTTGAAATAAGTCTACATGTAAGCATTTAATGGTCATTAAATGTGGTAAAATGACTTAGGGAATTTTTAAAGAAGTGCTGTCACAATTACACAAAATCACCTTTAAAAGAAAACTACAAATGGATTTAAAATGACTCCAGTGTTTAAAGAGGAGACACTTCTTTACCAGAAGAGGGCAGAGGCGTCTTAGTTTTTTCATCTCGCAGTAAAAATCTCTTCCCTGGTGCCTTTCTCTCCTCCACAGTTTTCTTGCAAAGACTGTGCCTGTTTTTAAACTTGCAGCTGCACTCTGCTGGGCACAGACTGACTTTAAGGATTTTCAATTCTGTTTCCACAAAAGTCAAATAGGGCTGCAGTTCGGAGCACGTGGAGGAGTCGAAGGTGCAACAAGCAAAAAGGAAGGGTGGCCTTGCACTGACTCCCCCCGGGGGCAGAGGAAACGGGAGGCATGTTGCTCTTTAGTCGTGCAAATATCTGACTTTTAGGAGTTTTATGACTTCTGTTGGGATAAAAACTGGTCCTTTATTCATGTTTAAAAGCCACCAGAATTAGTCAGTATCCACCTCCTAACAACACAAAGCTGCCAATAAAATGCCTATTTTATTTATTTGTGCGATCATTTTACAGATTCTAGGGAAACATGATTTCTGATGACTTCAGGTGAGACAGCAACAGGTGTTTCCCTATTTTTTATCAGCACCGACTGCCAAAAGGCAAAGGGAAACTAGGTTTTTGCCCATGTTTGTCTGTGTTCATGTGTGTGTCTCTTAGCCCAATGTCCTATGAACTACTGGTTGGATATTAATGCAACTTTCAGAAAGTATTTATTGGATGTATATGTGGAAGGTAGTAGCTGAGAGTGACGTATCGCGATACCAAATGAGATCGCGCGTAATATTATTTTAAATTTAAAGGTTTGAGCCAAACAGACACATCTGTCCTTTCTGAGCATAAGATGAACCCTGGCTGGAGTTGTTATTCCCTTGTACAGCCCGGTCTCCTTCCTCCGCTGTGCCATAAGTATTCTGAGTCCTTCCCACTCGGCACACATGTACGGAGAGAAACATCGAGTTTTGTGTGCGTGTGCGCTCTGCGCGCCTGTGCATAAAGACGAAAACTCCTGGACAGAGAGGAGCCGAGAACTAGGAAGTCAGGAGGAGGGACCAAAAGTCGGATTGGGGTGGTGGAGTGTGTGTGTGTCAGTGAGAGAGAGAGGGAGCTGCTGGAGAGTTCAGTTTGTGTTGGGAGACTCCGGCGCTGTGAAAACTGGAGAATCTCTGCACCCTCGGCTCCAGACGCGTCACTGCTCACGTTTCCGATGCGCTATAGAAGTTCCAGGAAAGTTACATAAATACATACACACACGCACGCGCATCCGCTTTCGATGCCAGAGCAGGTAAAACAAAGTTGGAAGGAAACGGATCCCGGAAGAACCAGTCGTGCAGGTTCCACGCACAAGCCGTGTCGGTGTTGAGTGAACTCCCGGTTGTGCGGCCGTCTCCGCGATTTCGAGCGTTTTTCTGATGTTTGACAAGTAAGGAAGGAGAGGAAGATGAAGATGAAGGATCGGACGAAGAAGATGCTGTACGTGCTGATGGATGTGCTGTGCGTTTTAGTTGGTAAGTTTTGGACACAAAAAGATTAAAACAAATCGTCAAATCGTTGGATGTTCTTTTTTTCCTTCTGACTGAATGTTCTTCAGTGTTTTAGTTTATTTCCAGTAATTCAACCTGTTTGTGTTTTTTTTCTACCCATAAAACAACTTTAACTTAATATAGAAGCTGTTATTGTTTACTTGCAAGATAAAACTAAACATCTTCAGTGAAAATGATCTGTACTGAACAGCTGATTGCTTTGCGTAAAACTTCAGATAGAAAACAAAACTGTCTCCAACTCTGTCAAATTTGCAGACATTGAGCTAAAATTTGGTGTGGTAGTAGCTAAGACTGATGCCCAATACATACTCCGAGCGCCAACTGATTGCACAGTATTTGTTTAAAATTTTGCGATTAACTATTTGGAGTCAACTTTATCTGTTAGCAAAATATCTCATGAACCACTGGACGGATTTTAATGAAACTTGCAGGAGATCATCACTGGATGAACTTCTACTGCTGATTAACTTTTGGAGTGAACCAATTCAAGACGGTCACCACAACTAATTGAGATTTGCCAGTACAAAAATGGCTGTAACTCAGTCAATTTTACAGATACTGACCTACGATTTGGAGTGGTAGTAGCTGAGAGTAATTCTCATCACACACTTTGAGGGCTTACAGATCTCGCAATATTGGCACCAGATTGTGCGTAACATCACTTGCAAGGTTTGACTTAAATGGCTGCAACTGCAATATTTCTCATCATAAGATGAATTTGGTCTAAAACTCTGCCAGCCACTTTGCTAGAAGAATTATTTTTGCTTGTTAATCCACTTATCTCTGGCTTAAAAACCATTAGGGCAGAAAACGGCCCCTTAAACTCAAGACATGCTCCAGTTTTGTGTCAACAGATGATTCAGTTGGATCTTCAGGCACTTTGTTACCAGTAATCTGTCCCATATATTTAGGTAAATCTATGAAAAATACCTAAGACAACACAGTTTGACACCTAAAATAATATTCTCAGCAACACAGAGCAATTAACTGAAAAGCTGGCAAACAGGTTGATGACAAACAATCAACTGAATTATGAATTATGTTGTTAATTGCATCACTCGGATCATGTCAGGTCTTTGCTGGAGTTTTGCTCCATTTAGACAGTTTTTGTTAGGGTCTGACACTTCTTCTTCTGCCCTCTGCTTGTTCATATTCCTTTGTGTTTTTTTTTTAAAACCTGCTGCACAACATGCTGCCATGTTCAGGTACAAGAACTGGACCGAAAATGCATCAAAAGTCCAAAATCAAACTTTTTAAAGATGACAAGAAAGTGTAAACAAAGAACGAAGAGACGTTTGCAACTTTTGCACAGTAGCTTACATGGCTTGAAAAGAAACTACGCATCAATAAAGGAGTGTCTTCCAGCTGACACATGTTTGTTCCAGAATGACAAAAATAGCCTTTGAGAGAAAACCATTCACCAGAGAAAAACACAACAAACGAGAGCAGAACTCCTCGCCGACAGAAACCATTTCCCAGCTCGGCCACAGGGATAATGTGTGGATATGGAATGTGCCACTTTTGGTTGCAACGTTGGTTTTCCACATCGGTGCCACAAGCTGAGCAGCAGACGAGGTTGTTGTGCAGCGGTCTGGTTTTCTGCCTGCACGCTCACACCTTTTCTTTGTTGTTTCTTCGTGAGATGACGTGCGGATGACGATCCACATGCATGGCTTTAGAGATTTCTTTAGTTACACGTTTTGATCGAATCTCGAGGTGGGTGCCGACGAGACGCCCGCAGACGTTTATAGCACAGGGCTGGGGTTAAAGTCTGGGTTGGGTCAGGTCAGCCGCTCGGGGCCGGCTTCTTCCATTCCTGCACACCCAAATAATCTAGGAGCCAGCCCCATGCTGACGTGAGGTTTTTTGGGGAATAACGGCATGGCAGAGCTTGTAATCACCCTGACCGTTAATGGAAACAGAACCAAAGCTTTCCGATGGGTTTTGTCTGCGTTTTTGGAACAATTTAAATGTCATTATGCACCAACCTTATTTTAGAGATTACGCTCAGAGTTGATGCCTGTTGTCATTGTCCCTTTAACCGTATTTTGTGCCAGATTTAAAAGACAGAGTACAAACCAGCACCTACACACACACACACACAGACACACACCCTGCTCTGGTCAAGACAAACTCCCAACTGCTGTTGTCACATCAGCAGACCTCTTTTCTCCCCAGTCTAATGATAAATAACATACTTACAGATCAATGTCATATTCTGTTGTAAATTAAAGGTGTAGCTTTCCTTGAAGGAGTGCACATCGGCCGCCACCTTTCATGTCAGAGATTAAAATAAAATCGTCTTACAGCAAGAAGGGACAGAGTTTTAGCCATTTTGGTCAAACCTTGTAACTGACTTTATTGGCGCTTTGAGAGCGTGTGTCGTTAAAGAGTCTCAGCTACTACCACACCAAATCCTAGCTCAACGGCTGTAAAAAGTTGTAGTGAGATGTCTGTGGATTTACTTTCTGAGCTCTTTGCCTTTTTCCGTCCTCCTCTCTTCTCCCTTCACTGTATATTCCATCATCCTCCTCTGAGGAAGACGCTCAGCACAAATAGGCTGTGGGTGTTGGCCCAGAGCTCCGAGATGACAGAGCGGGCTCCAAACTTCTCCTTCTCTCAGCTTTAATTCGTACGTGTCGCAGGTGGAGTTGTCCCCGCTCGAGTTGCCACCTGACTTAGGTGTTGCTGTCAGTATAACGAGTGGTAATTAGGCGTGAGTCAAGCCTTTTTCTACAAGTTCTTCCAGTTAGTGGGGCATCGACGAGCCTCAGGGCCACATTTTATTTTTCTATGTGTACTGTACGCCTTTTTGCCTCTGTCATTGTGTACGTAACATAAGCTATTTATCTTTTCCCATTTTGTTTTTTTAGAATTAGTGGAGACACAACATTTCCTCAGAAATGACATTGATTAAAGAAACAGGTGCTCTGGTTCTGTTGTTTTTAAGACTGAGCTTAAAGTGATAGTTCAGGGTTATGGCTATGAACAATTAATGCATCGCCTGTTGTAAATAGTTCTTTGAAGGACCTCATCTTGGAGGAAAATAAATTAGTCATGAAAAACTGAAGAGCTAATGATTATTCTAACTGAGACCGAGACCAAAATAGATTTCTGCCTTCTTAAATCCACAGCAATCACAAATCTTTCATAGCAGTTTGTGCAAACTTTATTTTATAAACCTTTTCATCACTGTCATTTTCACATTACTTATGCCAACAGAATTACTAAGATATTCCTGCATCTACTATATCTAGAGCAGGTGAGACATTAATTATTTATGGCCTATTTTTGCAAGGAATGACCTGAAACAAAACCCCTTTGTCCTACATCACTAAAATGATTAATTGCGTAGTTTTTTTTCTCAGTAGGCAGTGGTTTGGTGTTAGTTTTTTTTTTTTCTTGTGGTTGTTTTGAAGGTGGTAGGAGCGAGCTGCAGCGTCTCCCGGGACACGAGTCTCTTGTGAGGTTCTGACTGATTCTCTCGAGCTCCCAGAGGAAAGCAGCGTGTACGCGTGTTGGGAATTGTTCCCCTCAGGAGGGCAGTGTCATGGAAACGACACGGCTTGAACCTACAGGCAAAGTTCTGTGGGAAAAATAACCCAGTTTAGTTTTGTCCTGATAAGCGTGAGATACGAGGCAGGATGTGCAGCACTGCGTTCTTACCAGCATCACTAATTTCCTCAGCTGATTTCATGGCTTACTAATATGAAGCTCTCTGATGACTGACGTGTTTCTGTTGACTGTGCGTTGTTTAGAAACGGGTAACATTGGCAGCTTAACGTAATCTATTTTCCACCAGTAACGTGCAACTTGCATGTTAAAAAGGCTTAAGAGTTAATACTGTTGATAGGTGAACAAAACAGAAACAGACTTTTGTTTTGCTTCCCAAACAGGATATGTAACAATTGGAAATAAACAGGGAAGCACGGAGTCGTGACAAAACCCCCATTCAAGGAGCAGCCTGTGGGATTTGGTGACATCTAGTGGTGATTCTGTAGATTGCAACAAACTTAGCACCAACTTCTCCACACACATTGTAGGAGGAAAAATATAAGACAGGTTAAAAAAACATATGAAAGTCGTCTTTGTTGGTGTTATGTTTTATTTTTATTTATTTATTTTTTTACCTTTTTTGTGTAAACAATCATCTGGATGGAAATACAAAAAACAGTTTTAAAAATGTTGAACTGGTAAAATAAAATCTTTAGCATGTTGCCCAGGAGGAAAATGAATGTATCAAAGCTAAATGCAAACAAAACACAATAATGCCGAGTTTATGATTGTAATCAGGACTGCTACTAGATTAGTTTTTCTAGAAAATCAAATTTATCATTCTTTGTCGTGGGTGTTTTTGGCTTTCAGTAAGTAAATTTTGGAGTTTGAGGGTTTCAGTGTCAGCTTTTTAATTACATCTTCTCAACTAAGCAGATGGTACTGATTTAGCAAATTTTCTTACACGGTTATAATTTTTTAAGTTTTTGGACTGAAACACAGTTAGTTTTTATTTGAGATACCGTAGAAACATGATGGTGCCCTTTATGGGATAATCTGGTCGCTTTTAAAGTGATGTTCTGTCAAAACGTTGTGACTAGTTAGTACCGTATCAGCTGTGACATCAGCCATAGAGCAGGAAGTATGAAGAAAATGGCAGAAATCTTCTTCTAGGCTAGGCCAAGGGCTGGCCAATGAGCGCCCATTTTTAAATTGTTTTTTCTCTCTATAAAACATCGCATTAGCTGATGTTAAACCTCTGCCCTCTTACACCTGTATAACATTTTTGAGAAAGAGTTCTTTTCATAAGCCTGAAAAAATTATGTAAAACAGGGCCTCATTTGGTTAGCCGTTATCCTAGCCTGGAGGAAGATTGCTACATTATTCTCCATCCTCCAATCTCTGTGACTGATGTCACGCCAGATAAGGCACTGACTACTGATGGGTATAAAGAGCATCACTTTGAAAATGACCAAACTATCCCTTTAAAGTTACAACTGGACCTTTAGTGTTGGCAGATTTCTTTACTTGTCAATATTAGGTTTGAGATGAAAAGGTTAAAGTAAAAAAAAAAAAAGTTTTTTTTTTTTAAGAAACTGCAGTCACAGATAAATGTTATTTATTTGAATATGAATAAGGAAGATGAAACAGCAACCGTCATGAGTATATTTAGTAAACCTTTAGAAGTTATTATAGTTCTACACATCAGACTGACTTTTAACTCCCTTTACCGCAGACCTTTCTGGTTTAGGTTTAAACCTGTGTGGCCCACTTCTTTGATCCCCTCCGAACCCAGACTTCTTTGAATGCCGGCCCAGATTCAGCTGCTCGCACAGCCCCGTCTCTTTCCTTCTGCTCCGCTTGAAGTTAAGCACGCGTAAATGATGGACGGAGTGAAACAGAGGGATTACAAAATGAAGAATGGGCCGCAGCAGCCGGATTTGGTGTGACTGAAGTTGGGCGTTCCTCTGTGGATTCCAGAGGCTCAGCACATACCTTCCACATTAGTCAGCGTGGCTCGGTGCGAGACAGTTAGACAGAGGGAGGGATTAGTTGTTTTGTTACTGCGAGCTGTGAGCTGTCTTTTAAATTTCTGTAACATCGCCTGATGAACTGTGCAAAATTCGTTTCGGCTGTTGGGAGAGAGAGAGAGAGAGAGAGAGAGAGAGAGAGAGAGAGAGAGAGAGAGAGAGAGAGAGAGAGAGGGGGGAGATTAAAAAAAAAGTCTTATCAACAATGGGCGTCGGTGGAGGAAAAGGGAAGGTTGGAGCAAATGAGCTGCTGAAAATCAAGGAAGGAAGAAATTGTTTATATGAGATGGAAAAAAAGAGCGTCAGGAAACAGAATGCAGAAAGAGGAAGCCCGTTCGGTGACCTTTGGGCTGGAGAGGCAGGAAATGAGAGTGGAAGGAATTAGATGGAGGGGGCAAATGTTCTAGCTGTGACCCTGAAGGGAAGTCTTAGACCAAGCAGGGCAGCCCAGGGGTATGAGAACAACACACACACATTGGAGCTACGCAGAATGAAAACCCAAACTGTATGTTTTTCAAACTGAGGGAAGTAATTGTCCTCCGTGGTTCTGCAGGTGCGGCAAGTTATGTCAGAGAAACAAGGCCTGCTCCAAGTCGGCGCTGCACCAACATCCCGACGAACATGGCAGCTTGACTTGAGCTGTCAAACCCTCCACTAGTAAAACAGGCGCACGGGCAGGAAAACAGGACAGGAAATGGAAGAAGACAAACAATTAAACAGAGAGAGAGGATGTGACTTCCAGCCCAGCTCCGAGTGGGATTGTGGTCCAAATGCTTCTGCATAATTACACATCTGCCAGCTAAATAAAGCATCGCTCACTGAGACGTCTGTATTTACAACAGAGGAAGAAGTGTTTAGAAAGAGCTCTGATGAATGAAGTGGAAAAAAAAAAAAGAGAGAGAGAGAACGGCAGAGAAAAGATTAAATGACTGAATTTTAAAAGAAAACCACAGTGGAAGATTTGAATCAGCACTGGCCAAAGTGGTAGTTCAGGCTTTTTGAAGTAGGGTTTTGTGGAAAGGATATAAACAAGTAATATCTTACCTGTTAGAGCAGCTCTTTGGATGACCTCAGATTACTGCCCACTTCAAACCACTCCAGTCTCAACAATTTCATAGCTGTTTGTGTGAACTCTATTTTATAAACCTTTACATTGTCATCAAATCCACATTACATGGCTATTTACAAAGAACTTGTGGTTATTTGCAAAGGCAAATAGCAGCAGCAGCAGGTAAGATATTGATTGCTTCTAACATTTTCACAGAACCCTACTTACAAAAGTCTAAACAGTCCCTTTAAAGGTATAAAAAAACACACAGTCCCTCATGCTGAAATTCTTGTCAGTGTAATAAATAATCCTGTTCAGCTCGTCTGAGTGTGACCGTCAGTCTGTCCCGCCCTATCAGTTACTCTTGGAGGGGATTTTTCTTCGTCTTTCCTCTTTTTCTTTGTTGCGATGGATCCTATTTCAGCTTGGAGCGACACTGAGGTGCCGCCGAGGATGAAAGCTGATTTTACAGCCAGGAGAAAGAAGTCTTGGCTTATTAAAAGTGTTACCAAAGTGGACTTTTTCCTACATTTCAGACAGGAAAGCTGCATCCTCCTGCTTCAGACAGGCTACTGCTAAAGTTTTACACTGACTTTTCTGTGGATTAGTTGTCTGGACGGATTCCAAATCGGCTGCGTTGTCTTTGCTTGGTCCGTCAAGTCGGGTGCCGTGAAAGGTTCCCCCTCGTGTTCTTTGTGCCTCCGTGTACATGCAGTGCTATTTAAAATCTTCCAGGCAGAGAAATCCACTGCAGCTGTCTGAGTTCAGCCCGAGTCTGAGACAGTCGGTCTTTAAGTGGAAGCAGCTCCTCAGCGATGTCAGTTTGGGTTGTGGGATTGTCTCGTGGCGTGCCAGAGGCCTACTTTGTGTGCTGCCAGGTCTATTTCTGTCTGTTATCTGTATACTGCTGCTTTTCTAGAGACTGGCTTGTTTGTTTCTTGCATATATAATCCACAGGGCTGCTGCTCATAAAACACACACACACACACCAGTCCAGACTCTTTACATCTTTTTTTTTTTCTGGTTTTACTTCATCCAAACTTGTAAGTTTACGAGTTGCAAGTTGCATTTCGATGTCTGCTGAATTAGTGCTCTGTGTACAAACACAGAAATTAAAATTGAAAACTTTTATGAGCCCGGTGAGGGGCCTTCTAAAGCCAGATGCCTTCACCTCACTCAGCCCAAAAGCTGTGTGGGAAACTGGCAAAATCCATGTTTAGTTAAGAAAATTTGGTAAGTTTTAGGAACCCATAAGTAAACATCCAGTATATTTAAGGCATTTTGACTTTTGTGAGCTCGTACGGCAGGAAAATGTTGCATATTTTAGTAACAACTAACTCCTGTCTCTTGATGAATCGCTCTGGTGAGGGTTGAAGTTTTAAAGTAACTCTTTCTGCTGCTTTCCGGCGACATTTATGAACAAACTCTTAGACAAACCTTTTTTAAACTCACTAATTTCATATCTGGTCAAACAAGTCGTTCCGTAACAAAATAAAGTTTCACCTTGGTTTTAATGTAAACATAAACATTCCACACGGCATTATAAAAAAAAAAAAATTCAAGGCTGAATGATGTCATTTGTCACCTGGAATAACAGCAAACATGGGTTTTCCACCAGAAGTCCTTCAGAGAAACAAAATGAGTTTTTGTATCTAGCAATGCAGATCTTAGATTAAAATCTACCCAAAACATACTTTAAGGTAATTAATGTCACACATGTATTTCCTAATTATGTTTTTTGCATGCAAGGGTCTAGATGTGCTTAAAAATCCCAAAGAATATGTGTTTCTCCTGCCCAGCTGTCACCCAAAAGCCACATCAGTAAGTCCATATTGGAGCGCTCCCCTGTGGTGCCCGAGGCAGGATGTTCGTTAAATACTGCAGACTTTATTGCAATTTGTGTTGTGGTTATTTCAAACACCGTTTTGTGGTGCTGAGAGGGGGAAAAAAAGCAAACTTTAAAACCCCAGGGTGCCACATCCTGACATGACCGGTAAATCCGGGGCTCAGTCCTCGTGTGGTGATTGGTGGCAATCTGCGACGTGAACACGCATGCCTACCAGCTGTAGATTGCAAAACATAAAGAGCGTTTTGGTGTTCGGAGGAGAAGCCTCCAGGAAGTAAAATCCATCAAACTCCATCAAGTGTGGGCGTCAACAGGAAGTGTACTGGTTTATTAGTTTTCTGCTGTGTTAAATGAGTTGATTCTATGAATAAATTTAGTTTCTGAATCAAACAATCAGGCTTAATTAGATCACAAAACACTGATTGAACATGACTTATCCCATTGACCTCACTGTGGGTCACATAACACCAAACTTCAGGTCCTTACATGATCTCCACAAATCAAACACGATTTTTAAGTATTTACTACTATCAAATTTCAACTAAAACTCTTACAAAAGACTGAAAAATAGTGATAAATGGGGGGAAAAAGTAGGAAAATACGAGTTTAAGTTGTTTGCACTGTTATTATATCCATATTTGATTACTATTTTTAGTCATTTTTGTGTCACTTTGCCGTGGTTACTTTAGCTAAAACGTTTGGGAACCGCTGGTTTCTTACAACCTTTACAACCGCCTTCAATTCTTAAGTTTCCATTTCAAATTTCCCCTTTTTTAAATGTTGAAATCTGCACTCCCCGAGCTGCATTTGGACTGAAACATCATAGTTTGATCTTTCGAATCCTGCACTTCTTAAACGCTTCACAACATTTGTGTGTGAGTATCACATTGCAGTTAACTGGCGTCTCTGTTTGTAGTTTTTCCTTCCTTATTTGTCTTGTCCGAGCCCAGTTTGTCTACGGTTGCCTCATACTTGGAGTCAGCTGGGTTGACTCACTTGAGCGCTGTTGTTTATTGCGTGTTAGTTTTACTGTGTCAACAGTTTTCCACCTACCAACTGAAGTCCTTTGCTTTTTATTTACTGTGGACTATTAGACGGCATCCATCATCTGAGGTGGAATTAAACACTACGGCTACACTTTAGTGGGACCTTTTATCCACCTTCCAGTTGTGTATTTTCCTCTTGGTCTCTCTCGCTCCTTGTGCTCGCTCTCATCAGTCAGTCTTGCTGGAAGTCCTCCTGGAATTATGTCAGCTGCAGACATTATTTTTGAAAGAATGGGAGGGGTCCGCAGCTAATTTACACAGAAACGTAATACCGTTGGCGAGTGCATTTCTCACGTTTGCTCAGCGCTTTTTTTTTGTATGTTTTTCTTGCATTTAGCCTGCAGCTGGTTGGTATTTCCATAGCAGCCCCAAGACTGCCTCGGTGGTAGATATCAGGGCGGAGAACACATTCCTTTACTACATATCAGATATTTTCAGCATATCCATTCCTTTTGACTTCTTTAATAAATGCCAAAAATAAAAAGTGCTGAAAGTCTGAAAGCAAGAATTGACACTGGTGTTAAACTGAGGCAAAAATTATCGCCATAATTCTTGCATTTGTGAAGCTAAAACCACTCTTGATTACCAAAGAGCCCAAAATCTGGATTAATCACTTTTGGTTTTTGCACTTGTGGAGATGAGGCTTTTCTCCCACGTGCTATTTGGATCCGCCTCAAGTTAAACTCCACAACTCGCCGCCGTAGCCTCGAGAAGGGACGCGGTGACAGACAAGTCAGCAGAGCACGCGTCGGTTTCAATTTCCAGCAGCTGGAACAGATTGTGGAAAAACGGGAAAGAAGTACGACAATGTCTTGAGTTCATTTAGGGTGAGATGGATAAAAGGAGCCGTGTTCTTAATTTGTGAAAACAAAAGAAATCTCTCTTGCAATATAAAAGGATTTTCTCATTAGTGAATGTTTGGACAGAAGAATCTGAATCTGTGTTTTTTAGGGTGGATTTTTCCCAAACGACTCAAGGACATCAGAGTTTCTTTCAGCCTTGGTTTGTTGCTTTGTCTTAATTTAGAATTTAGGCAGCCACATCATTCCAAAGAGTTGCAGTTTGCCTAAAATGCAAAAAAAAAAAAAAAAAAAAAAAAGAACCATCCGCACAAAAACACTACAGTGTTTTCCACTGTTTAGTTTTGTCATTCCTTGCTGTGGCATCCCACCCTAAGATTTAACTACCTTTTTTTTTTCTTTCTCCTTTGGGGCTGCTTTTATTGTTGTAATTTCAAAACCCAGAGTCTAGCAGCAGAGAAACGGCTTCCTTAGAGAAATATTTAGTTCTCAGCTCAAAATAAAAGTGATGTCATGTCTGAAGACCCCATAGAGAAAAAGGCTAATGTGTTTTTCCTTTATTTGTTTTCTTAAATAACAAAATTCTGACCATTCTTGTCTCTTGCCAACAAGAACGTGTGTATCTTATTTTTTTTAAGTAGCCTTGTTTTCTTCGTGTATTCTGAGAAATCTCCAGCAACCTTTTTGGTTTGTTTTCTCTTCAGCCTCACTGCCCTTCATCATCCTGAGCATAGTGTCCAAGCCATATGAAAGGGGGATTTATTGTGATGACCAGAGCATCATGTACCCCATAAAACCAGACACTATCACCCACACAATGCTGGGAGCTGTCGTCATCTGTTGCATCGTCATCATCGTAAGTATTTTCAAAGCATCTTCCTGTCTGACATCTCTCAGATGTGTTTTTTTTTTTTTTTTCCAGTTTTGACGGGTTAACAACTGGAATGCACACTACATAGAAAAGGTCGTTTTCTTGCAACAAAGCATACAAATGAAAACTTCTCTTCTCAGGTCTCGTCTGGAGAGGCGTATCTGGTCTACAAGGAGAAGATTTACTCCAACTCCACCTTCAACCAATATGTAGCTGCCCTCTACAAGGTGGTGGGCACCTTTTTGTTTGGAGCGTTGGTCAGCCAGTCGCTGACCGACCTCGCCAAGTACACGATCGGCCGCCCGAGGCCTAACTTCATGGCTGTGTGCGCTCCGGAGGTCTGCACGGGATACATGCCGGTGATCAATTGCAGCGGCAGTTTAAAAGACGTCACAGAGTCAAGGTAGGAGAGGAATAATGGATAACTAATTAATGTCCTGTGTTGTTGTTGTTGTTTTTTTGCATTTGTTTTTTATTTCCTTTCTTTTTGCAGATTGTCTTTCTACTCCGGTCACTCGTCCTTTGGAATGTACTGCATGGTCTTCCTCGCAGTAAGTGTAGCCTTGAGACTTAAAAGAAACATTGTATCTCTGTGTCCAGTAAGAATGCAAAAATCTCAGTTTGGATCAGGAATTACAGTGCCCAGATGGGTTTATGTGTGAGCATCCTTGTGCATTAGAAACAGGAATCAAGAGCTAATTGTTAAGAGGGAGAAAAGCCTCAGAAAGCCGGTTTAAGTCTGTGGACACAAAAGGACAAGGATGGGGTTCAGCGGTGGAATGCGGAAAATGAGAAATGATCCTAAAGCTTCCGTGGCCTGTTCCCACAGCAAATGGAGATTGTGGATTTGTTGAATAGGGTTTATTTCAAGTAGTTACAAGCAGTCAGTGTCTTACCTGCAGCAGACGGCACTCAGATTGAGCTCAGATTGGAGATTCGGGAAGAAAACTAACAGCTAGTCGGAGCAGGGCCTGTTCAAGATCAGGTCAAAACAAAACAGCAACGAGAAACTGTAAAATGAAGGAAATAGCCCTAGCTGTAACCCTAAGCCCGGCTTGAAGTTTTGTCTTCGTGTGGAAAGCCAGGCGAGTGTAAGCCCGAACGTCTCAAGCAAAGCCTCACTTTTCAGCTCAGAGGACAGACGGATGAACTCCAGCTTCTGTCCAGCTACATCGGTAGTTTAGAGAAGTTTGAAAAGGGCTAATGAGCGGAGCTAAGCCGTGATCTGTGGCCTGTTTGTAAAAGCTGCTGCAGTGTGAAGCGTGGCTGTGAGACACGAGGACTATGCCAGTTATTGCACCTTTAACAGCAGCTGAGACGAAACTTAGGGACATTTATGTGGTTGCCAGATTCATATGTTTCTTGGCATTTACTGTTTCTCTTTAAAAATTGAGTGCTCAAGGGTTTATTCATCCGTAGTGGGTATAAATTAGTGTTATACTCAACACCTTTTCAGAGTTGATTTTAAGAAGGCACACAGTCATTCTCCAATTTATTTAACGATAAGTGGGCTTAAATATCTTCCATTCTGAAAACTGGTAGCATAGCAAACCATCTTGCATTATTCATTCAAAGACAAAGCCCCCAAAACCAAATATTCTTTTATCTTTTTTAGTCTGATGATCATGTTGTTGTCTGACCTCTTTTTTTCCATTCCGTCTCCAATCCCAGCTTTATGTGCAGGCGAGACTTGCGGCGAAGTGGGCCAGACTTCTCCGGCCCACGATCCAGTTCTTCCTGGTGGCCTTCGCCTTGTATGTGGGCTACACCCGAGCCTCTGATTACAAGCACCACTGGAGCGACGTGCTGGTGGGGCTTCTGCAGGGAGCCCTTGTTGCTATACTCAATGTGAGTCTCCAAGACGACGTCCTTTTCCCCTTTCTTTCTTTCTTTGTTTTTTGTGAAAACACTGCAACAATTTGTGATTCCCGCCTTGAACTTCCAGAAGAAAGTTAATACTTCCACCAAACATGACTCAAAGAGTTATTTTCATTGTGTGTGAAGTGCTGACTTATCAAAGCGCTAACGTTTTGACATTTCATCTTGGGTGAAATAATTCCTGCTTCATACTTCATGACATGTTGACTTTGAATCTTACCACAGTGGGTATAAACTTTTGGAAAAGCAAACATGTGTGAGACTGTCTCACACATGGGAAAAAAGACATTTAATGGAAATCACACTGTTAGTGATACTCCCTTCAAAGCAGGGAAAGACGGATGATTTATTTTTCGTCTTTATTTAATTTAAACAGCAATTTGGAAGTGGGTAGAGAGTAACACGGCAGCTCGATGTGTCTGAGCTGACAGATTCTCAGCCAAAATGTCCATTCTCCTCAAACCTCTCCCAGCTGGACTTCTTTTATTGTTTGGCCACTTCCCTGTTTTGACTGAACCACTGTCAAAAGTACCTTGTGGAAATTTCTTGAGTGGCAGAGTGTGTGTGTGCATGCGTGTGTGTGCCAGTGTATGATTAATTGGGACCTAAGCCCTTGGTCTTCAGTGTGCTGTAAGCATTGAGCCCCTCCGAGGCCCAGTGTTTAATGGCCTAGAGGAACTGTGCCAGCTCTCTGTGTGTTCCTCTCAGATGTGAGAGTGAATAAGTGTTCATGTGTCATTTAACGTTGTTGCACAAACCTCACCAGACATATGTAATCACAATTTCCAGCCCTGCCCTTACATCCTCTCTGTTCCTGAAACTGTGCGAGCCGAAAGGAGGGGGAGAAACGTCTCCTAACCAGTCGACGTTTATTTTTGGGTTTTTTGCCTCCGCAGGTCCGATTTGTGTCCGATTTCTTCAAAAAGCGTCCTCCGCGCCGCTCGAGGCCAGACGCAGCTGATGGCGAAGAGCACGAGAGGAAACCCAACCTGCAGATTACAGAAGTGGAGCACGGAAACCATTGCAACTTCCGCAACCATCCTGGCACTTTCTGATAGAACGCGGACGCTCGACTGTAAGCCTGCAGAACCCCGAACCTGTGCGATAGGTTCTAACGCCGGGAGCTGAGACTGCGCAGTTCAGCTGTGGTTAACTTTGGGAGTAACCCCGGGACATCTGCAGTCCTGTTTCAGCAGGCTGCCTACTGTCCTTGAACATTAAAACATTTACATTTTTATGTCTTTATGAGTTCATCAGCCCATTGCATTTCTTCCTGAGAGGAACTAGGGATCTGGTTCTCTTGCTCCTTTTTCTCTGTTTCAACCACTCACGTTCCACCTGCTTCACTGAACTGACTGAGGGGGCTCCAGAAGCGTAGCCCACCTCTAAAAGACACAACGATGACCTTCTTTTCTCCTGTAAGAGAGAGAGAGGAGCTTATCGTTATATGTGTAAAGCTGCATTAAGTGAAGGACTCCAAACTCACTGAAACCAAGGTATAATGTTGCCATATTGAATAATTATGTTGTAGTAAACACACAGCAGGTGAAGAACATCACAATGTGCCTTTACTAACCATCTGCCCAATGGAAGTTTGCTGTTCTCCCTCCTGTATGCTGTTAGATCCTGATAAAAATCATATCTTTATTTGTCTTGTTCATAAAGCTCGCTGTGGGTGGAGCAGTGATTAGAGGTGTCGCCTCACAGCCAAAAGGTCAACGGTTCGCCTCCCGGCCTCTCTGGGTGGAGTTTGCATGTTCTCTCCCTGCACCTTTTTTCCTCCCATAGACCAAAAACATGCATGATAGGTTCATTGGCAACTCTATATTGTCCCTAGGTTTTGGTGAGAGTGAATGGTTGTTTGTCTCGTTTGTCTCTATGTGTCCCTGTGATGGACTTGCGACCTGTCCAGGGTGTCCCCCGCCTCTCACACAGTGACTGCTGGAGATGGGCACCAGCTCCCTGCGACCCTAAACAGAGAAGCGGGTAAAGAAAATGGATGGATGGATGGATTGAGCTCACTGTTTGGAAGGATGTGTATGATCTGTTGTATTTAATGTTTTTTTTAGTGTAGCTGAAGTTTGAAAGCAGCTAAAACCTGAAGTGTCTGAAAATACAGACATCTGAGGCGAACGCGTTCAGGAGCTGTTATTTCATATTTAAAGCAAAAGTTCAGTTCTTTCAAAGTAGGGTTTTGTGGAAAGGTTTTAGGTAAAAGGTAATATCTTACCTGTTGTAGATAGATTGTGGAACAACGTCAGTTTGGAGAAATTACCAAGCTAACAGCTAGTCCGAGTGGGACCAAGACCGAAGTGGATTTTTTTTTTCCATCTTAAAACAACTCTGATCTTAAAAAAAATAATAATTACAAAACTACTTTACAAACCTTTACATGGCTGTGGATTTTTGCATTACACGGTTATTTACAAAGAATCTTCTGAGTGTTTGCAGCCAGCTGCAGCAAGTCTTATGCATCCTGAGGCACTTCCTGCAGAAATGTTAGCTTTCTGCTGAAATAACCGTGCAGAACAAAACCGATGGAAGTGTAAAAGTTTATAAAATAGCATTTGCATGAACTACTTTCAAAAGATATAAACTCTACCTATAAGCAGTTTTTGTGTTTAATCATTATATCATTTGTATATATGCTTATTAAAGCTCTAACTTTTTAATATGTTTTTAATTTCTGTATGAAGAGACACAAAATGTTAAAAAAAAGAGAGAAAATGAAAACTGCTCAGTCATAAATGTTGGTGAAGTTAAAGTTTGTGCACCTTAGACTGGAGGAACCAGGCATATATTAAAATGTCAGCTGCAAACCGATCAAGGTGCTGCCAGATGAGTTTTATATCAACTTAAAAAACTGCAAAAATTGAGTCATTTTTAACAATTTTCAGGTTTTTGTCTCCTATACAAACATAATTCACCATTTCAGTTCTATCTAGAACCACTTGACTTCTCTTCTAATCTGTATTTAAAAGCTTCACAGATATTCTCATGGCCTGAAATTTTAAATCAAACTAAAATCACATTAGACAAAAGCTGCTACCACTTTAATGACAATTTAGAAATTTAACTGCCATCTTTCTCTTGAAAAGAAGCATTTTATTGTATAAATAATCAAAGAAGGATTAGACGGCAATTGAAAGAAAGAAGTGTTTGATTTGTTTTTTGAAATGAAAATGTTTCTGTTCACTTCTACAAAGCTGGAAATGCCAGCTCTGTTGATGTTTTTGTGCAATCACCTTTGCTTGCCACTACGAGCCACAAATACTGTATCTACAAACGAGTCCTGTTTGGTGAAGGATGTGTGTGTGTGTGTGTGTGCGCTTTTATTTTGATGTTTGTAACGTCACCTGTGCGGTGTGCTTTGCCCGTGCTTTCGTCGGACGCCTTAGCAGAACTGTTGTAATAATGAGGCGAAGGCGTTATACCCGCCTGGCTTTTTGAAGCTAAAAACTGTTACTTTCGGGCATAATTTCAAAACTGCTATGTCACTTTTTCTCCTTTTTTGTGCGGATTGTATGGAAGTTATTTGTGCTGTGCTTGTCTGAATCGGACCCCTTGGCGGATTAACAGAAGATCAGACAGACCACTAACCTGACAGGCTAGGGCTTAGATTTAGAGGTAGGCATAAAGACCGGGAGAGTCTCACCTGGTAGTGATCATCGGAGCCCTGAAGCTGAGCTGGGATTCCAACTATAACGTGGGGGGTGGGGGGACACACGCATGTGATCCCATAAAACACGGACCTTCAGGACTTCTCCACATTTAACGCACATATAACTCAAGGTGAAACAGCTGAAACTGGTTGGAGTGTCGTGTTCTGCGCTCTCCTGTTTCTAACCTTTTTAAATCTTCTGTGTGACGGACTGACAGCACAAATGTGGATGATTATGTTGAAATACTACGGTGTTTGATTCTCTTCCAGCTCAATAGAATCCAAGGTTTTTAACTGGTGTTATTTGTTTTTTTGTGCGTATATATGTGTGTGTATGTGTGAGTGAGTGTTTTAAGAAATGTAGTACCTTTTAAGTAAGTTTTTTTTTTGTTCAAAGATTTTTAAATAAAGATCTAATTTACACTTGAATGTGTCGTTTTGTTAAACTATATAGTCTATCTAACTGAACTTTGGGGTGAAATTGTACAAGGATAAAAAAACGATTGCATGATCACGTTTTTTTGTTTTTTGTTTTTTTTTATTGCAAGTAAATTTTCTTTGCAGTAACGCAACAAGTCAAACTGTCAACAGACTTGTTATGCCAAGATCTACCATGCACCTGTGGTTTTACTCATTTATCTAAAAATATTTAAATGTATCATCCAAAGTAACAGGAAATGACCCGCTGACTCTTAAAGGATAGTTTACAGAAAGATGTCCTTAGTTGCAAAGGGTTTTCACTCTAGTATTTAAATAATATAGAGAAAAGAACAGATTATCACAAAAATTCAAGTTAAATGGTCGCAACGCGCCACAGAGACAAAATCTAACTTTAAGAATATGTGGGTTGACGTCTCCTGCCGTTCTCTGTAAGATTTATTGTTTCACCTGTAGAAACAAACTGACAAGCTCCTGATTTATGACATGATTTTTCTTGCGCATTAAATGATCCCTTGCAACAAGATTAATTAAAACCAAGTGCTGAAGGTTTAGTTTGGGTAAGTCCAGGTTTCCACCAGCTGCAGAAAGGCACGAGCCGCGAAAATAAACGTGCGTATTTATAGCGAAATAAACACTGGATCCTTTGGGACGTTTGTGGGAGTTTTGTTGGCGGCAGTTTTGAAAACCACTGTCATCCCTCATTTCAAACAATATTACTCACTGGCATTTTGTGAAAGTCCTGTGTATGTGGGGCTATTTTTTAACATTATGTCAAAACAAGAGGGAATGGAAAACATTAAGGTATTTTATTTACATGAATATTTGGCTGTTCGGCTTCTGCTGCTGCTGGATGATTTACAATATGTGAGTTCATAGCTGTGTCATTAATCTCTTCAAAGAACCATGATATACCTCTACTGTATATTCAGTGCCTATTACCCACAGGACCTAAACAAAAATGTGCCTCATTGCATCACAAAATATGGTTGCTATGGTAACTGAGCTGTTTCTTCACCATGACAGACTGGAGCAACACCCTTGTTAGTGCTGAAAAGACCCTGATCTGTCAATCCATCTCCTGCTGCATCCCACCGTAACTCGTGAACAATACTCCCAAATCCTTGAACTCCTCTACTTGAGGCAGGGATTCATCCCCAACCTGGACTGAGCTTTCAACTCTTTTTTTTTTTTTTTTTTTAGTTGAGAATCATGACTTCAGACTTTGATTGACGCTCGGCTGCGAATCGCCCCAGAGCGTGCTGAAGGTCGGGATCCAAAGGAAACAGGAAAACCCACATCAGCCGCTAAAAGCAGAGACAAGACCCTTTAGGTTCCCAAACCAGGCTCCCTCTTTTCTACAACTGAGATCCTGTCCATGAACACCACAAACGGGATCGGAAACCAGGGACAGCCCTGGTTAGATGGCCCTTAGAAGTGACCCCAGTGCCTCATTCACCCCACACAGAATGCTTTAAGGGTGTTTGGGGCCTTCTTCAGATCTGCAAAACACACGTAGACTGGAGAGTCAAACTCCCCCTTAACAGCTCCTCCAGGGTCCCTTCCAATACAGCAAAGAAGTGTGATCCCTTGATAGTAGGGACACACTTTCTGGCCCTCTGGCTGTCCCGTCCCTCCATGCAACCCTGAAAAGGCGTGCCGCTCGTCATCGCTCCGCAGCATCCAGGGACTGTAGCATCTGCGTCTGTAATGCCCTGTGTAAAACCTCATCCCCAGAACGTGCATGTTAGGTTAACTGGTGATTCTATTCAGATTGTTTTTTATGACAGTAGTTTTGGCGTCCCATCGCTGTAAAGGAAGCCAAAGAGCGCAAAGCTTTTAAACCAGTGGCACGTCAAATCTGCAGACGGTATAAAACGTATAAAAAGCAACATTTCTTTAAAGCCATCTCAGAAAGCTATCAGGATGGATTTCTGTGAATGGCTTTAAGAAGTGGCTCCTAAAATGAGTGGTTTCGAACAAAACCTCAAAACGACAGAAACGACTCGCTTGCCAGTATGTTGACGCTGTGGTACGTTTTATACTCATCCATTCAGCCCGCTTTGGTCCATGGTCCTGTGGTCGATGGTCCTATGTGGTTTCAAACTGGAATTTCAGGACAGGAAACAGGATTGTTTTCTTCTCCCTCTGCATTATCGGAGCTTGGTCATTCTGGCATGGTGTCTGGCTGAAAAGTTTTCAATTAAGAAAAGAGTTAAAGGAAATGGCTTGAGGTGCCTCTTGTATTTGGGATCTTATAAAGAATTAGTCAAAGGCTAATGCCCGTTAAACTACTGGTGCTCAGCTGGACCACAAAAACAAGACAGGAGGCAAACAGCAGTGAGGAAAGGAACCGTGGAGCTGAACGGGTGCATGATTGGAAGTAGATGAATGAGAGGAATGATAGCTCTGGTTCTTTCCCTTGTGAATAAAGCTCTCCTGCGAGTTCCACTGAGCTGGAACTGTTTACACCAGATTTTCGGCACATGAAGGGGGAAGTCTGGATTCAGTTAGTGCTTACAGTCTTACACCCACTTTGAGCAGGTGGTCACTTCTGCAGCCCAAGAGTCTGCTGTCACCCAAGACTCTGCATCTCCGAAAATATTATTTTATCTGTAACAGATGAGCTGCGGAGACAGTTTTCCATACCGCAGGGTTTGTTTTATCAAACGCAACCTGCGCCTTTGTTTTGCACATCAGAATATTTTGACAATTATTCCTTTTTTTTCCCCCCTTCTCCAGCATTGATTCAGATGAAGACGCTTCGGTTGCTTTCTCATGCTGGAGGCCAGCAGAGACATTTTTAGCTTGGCGCTGTGTTCTAGCAATTAAAATGCCTTCAGAAATGAGCAGCTAGTCTCTGTTGTTTTTCTCTTCCAGGCAGCAAGTCTTCCTGCATCAAAGCCAAAAGTGATGCTTCTGCAAAGAGGCGCCCTAATTAACCCCTGTTCTGATCTATAAACACCAGTCATGCTCACACAGGCACATATTATTAATGCGGGTTCACAGACCTGTGTCACAGACTTCTATAAATTAAAATAACACAGGAAAATGGCGGGCTCTTTTTATGTTTTGTTTTTTTTGTTATCATAATTAAACCCAAAGGATTTACAGTAATCTGAGGAGCTGTCTGCTCTGGCCCTAAAATGTTACAGTAATTATTTTATGATCAAAAGTGTAGCGTGTGCTGTGAAGCCCTGTGAGACTCAATGTGTTAAACTCTGCCTTAGAATGAGGCAGATGTTCCTGTTTTTGTTACAAATCGACAACAGCAAGCAACCGTACGTCCCCAATTCCTAAACAAAAGTTGGGACGTTGTGTAAAATGTGAATAAAAACAGAACGCCATCATTTCCAAAGATCATAAACTCATATTTTTTTTGCAATAGAACATGGTAAACATGTTGTATAAAATGTTTAAATTAAGAAATTGTACCACTTATTGTAAAAAAAAAAACAAGACGGGGCAAAAAAAAAGCTGTAAACAACAAGGGAAAATCTCACTTTGGTGTTTGCACTATTTCCTCTCCCAGTCGCAGTTAGCTTATGAGGAATTTGCCCCAGTTTTTCCAGTCTAGAAGTTCTGCTTTGTCCTTCAGTAATCCCAGACTTACTTTGTGATGCTAGAATCAGTATTTTAAAAATCTGTTGCAGTATTTATTACACTTCAAGTTGTATTTGCATTTTATAAAATCCTTCTAAATACCATATTATAGTAAATGGCTTGCACTTGTATAGCGCTTTATCTAGTCCCAGGCTAGTCCCAAACCACTTCATACTACAATCATTCATCATTCATGGTGGTAAGCTACGTTGTAGCCACAGCTGCCCTGGGGGCGGGCTGACAGAAGTGAGGCTGCCATCACACAGGCGCCACCGAGCCCTCTGACCACCACCACTAGGCACGGCGGGTGAAGTGTCTTGCCCAAGGACACAACGGCTGAGACTGCCAGAGCGGGGGCTTGGTCCGGCAACCCTCCGGTTACAGGACGAACCCTTACCTCCTGAGCCACTGCCGCCAAGTATGTCCATAATGTTGAGGACTAAAGTTCTAACTAAAGTTCAGACAAGACTAAGTTTCACTGACCAGAGATCCATCATATTTAGTCAGTAAGTCCTGTAAAGTCGATGTGTCACAGACGCTTGATAGAAAAAAAAAAACTAGTGAGAAGGTATCCACAGCTCTCTGACATTCAGCTTCTAGCCTCCAGTCTCTTAGAACCTGCATGTTGTCTTGGACAGTAGTTCTGTGCTCGGGGGGGGCCCAGTTGCAGGGGCCTTTCTGGATAATGGCACGTTTCTCTCGGGCAGAGCAGGGAGCGACTGCAGAAGCAGCATGTCTGGCCCCTTGTCATCCTCACCACCAGTGACCCCGGTGAGGGATTTATATATTTATGCATTCACACGCACATTCTTCTTGCCATAGAACCTTGCGATGTTAAAGATTTATGGGCGAGGGGGGAAACATGTCCCACTTGGGAAGCAGTTGTGACACAGAGAGGTAAATAAACATCAGGTATGCAGCTGTGAGCCATTCGTGACGGGGCTTTTGTAGAGAAAAACAGGCCAAGGTTTTGTAACCACTGCGCACATGAATTCATGTTATTAATTCCCATTAAAAATAATCAGGGAAAGTACAGCTGGGTTTCTGTGTCATACGTTTATGCAGGAAATATGGCATGATTACACACAGTGGCATACTGTAGCGCGTGCATCCAAAGAGTCGTGCAGAGACCACCCATCTCACCTGCCAAAAGGTGCCGTGTGGCGTTTGAGTATCCAGATTTAGATTGCTCAGAGTTATGTGCTATCTTTTGGAGGCTGGGAGTAAATATGGGCCTAATATGACGCGTGTGTGGATTTAAGCCTGCAGCCAGCTCAACACACACACACAGTCTAAACCCCCTAACTCAGCATTTGCACAGTATCGGGATAGTAATGTTTTAAGTGCCGACATAAATCTGAAATGGCACTTTAAGAACGTTTTGTGTGGAACGCTAACTGAAGGGTCTGACTCGTCACTAAATCTGTTACATGAGCACGCAGTCATCCTCAGCGGGGCTGCAAAGGGCTGTTCATCACACCGAACTCTCCTGCTCACAATATTACTCTGCTGTCATGACAATAAAACATTATTTATGGTTTGCAGGAACTTTTTTTTTTTTTTTTTTTTAAGGATTGTGGAGGTTTTTTCTTCTTCTCACCAACAGAAGCAAAAGGGGATGATATTTTGGCCAGTGTTTGTATATGTGTGTATGCGTGTGTGTGTGTTTGTCTGTACCATTAGCACAATATCTCATAAACCAGAAGACGGATTTCAATGAAACTCAATAAAAGCAGACGGAGAACTTTTTCCATAATCTGACACTCATCTGACCCTCCCTTTTCATCTTCAGGAGTCAAAAATAGATCTTTAACCTTTGACATGTTTGTTTAACACAAGGTTGTTCTCTCTTTTTATTAGTAGTATTTTTTTGTACATCTATGGAGCTGCAGCAGCATCAGAGAAGGACCACAAGGGGAAGTGGGAGGCCTGGATCCCGGATTTGCTTGGTCTGCTCTGGAAAATGCAAGTCGCCTTCCTGTGTCAGAAAGCTGCAGAGCGAGGAGGGATCGCGAAGGAAAGAGGGGAAAATATTAGTGCCGACGCTACTGGCCAAGAACGGGGAAAGGATGGTTCCTATTTGTGCGATTTTGCAGACTTCTGCAGTGAGTAAAGTGCTGGCAAGACTGCGGCTGGAAAAAAAAACCTCACATTTACCTCAATAATAAGAAGGAAAATCCAACTTCTGCTGATCAAACATTTAGAAGGACGCTTGTGTTTTACTTTGATGGTGCAAATATAACATAATATGTTTTTGTACAGCAAAGAAGTGGACAGTATGAGCTCAGAGGCTGCAGTTTGTCTGTTCATTACTGCTCTTCGTTATATAAATAAATACCATGTCTTTGGGCAGACTGTTTTTGTTTTTGAATTATAATAATATGTGTTAGATTATTACTTTGCAAGGTTCAGATCTCTGTCAACGCTGCTTGATCATAATGAATAAAATGCATAAATAGTAAATTATAGAGTTGATATCCTAAAGTGCAACATTTGCATAAAAGCTAAAGCTGATTGAAGGTAGATGAGTAGATAAAAGTTGATCCAACCCCCACATTAATGTGGATTACAGTAAGCCTGCAGTGAAATGGTGACACCTTGTGGAACACGGCACGTAAAATAAGGAGACTTTACACAAGAACATTTTGCAACAGGTCCCAATAACGCATATAAAGGCTTTACTTACTGTGCTTGGTATATTTTGATGCCAGATCATAAGAAATATTTGCTGCATTGTGTATAGTTTGTATTTCACTCACCGGGTTGTTTCCATTTTATCCACCCCTATCAGTATTTGAATACATGAACAAATATAAAGTTGTTTCATCAACAATAAAAATGTAATTTACCTTGCATTTTTGTTTTGGAGTGACAAAAAAAGGATAAACAATACACCAGTAGTCCACAACCCCGACTGAGAACCAAATATTCTAATAACTAAATTACCTCCTCAACAAGTTATTAGGTTCTGAAAAACCCTTTTTATGAACTAATAATTTAAATCAGATCAGTTGAGGCAGAGGGACAGATAAAACATGCAGGACAGTAGCCTCCGAGGTCCAAATTTCAGCAATAACCCCCATACTAAACGTGTGGCATAGACTGTTGTAATATTTCAATTGAACAGCAGGTGGCAGCATAACGCAGAGTTCCACCATGTTGCTCCTGTTTCCTCAAACAGGAACCTCTGAGAACTGAACAATAGGTTGGCCTATATGAGGGATAATATTAGAATTTATTTCAGTTTAAAAGGTGGGGGGGGGGGGGGTTTTTTTCTTTTTTTGTTTGTTTTGTAAATTATGTCATCTGTATCAACTTACAGTAATTTAAACACCAAGGTTGTCCATACATCTGCAGGCTTTCTTATTCATATATGTAACTCACTGTTCTAAAAACTTCTGCTGATCGATCTTATGCTATCTGCCTTGTCTTCCTGCGCATAAAAATTAAATTTACGTATATATTTCCTTTCTTGTGATAAGTGTGCAAACATTTACATTCCCAGCTGAACTGCACTCTCCAGTCTGCCAGCACTCAGGTAAAGTGGAGACCTGCAGCACTGTCTGCACACTTCTCACAGGAGAGCGTCACGCAGCTGTGTGTGTGTGTGTGTGAGCGCGTGCATGCATATGTGTGTGTGTGATGAGTGACAGCGCATGCAGAGTGCTGTCAGTATCATTTGCAAGTCAAAGCTCAGATTTAACCTCGTCGCTCTGCCTTCAGTGTGGATTCGCCGCCTGCATTCAGAACCCACATTTGAAAAGATGCTCATTTCTCACTCAGCCATTAGAAGAAAAGGCAAAACATGAGAAGATGACTGACCTTGTTTGGGAAATTTACCAGCACTTTGCAACATCCCACCGGGAGTTACCTGAGCGAGCACATTTGTTTTTTGTTTTGTTTTTTTTTCACGGTCAAACTGTGTTGGCAGTTTCCATTAGAGACATTTAGAAGATCTTATTCCACCTCATTGCACTGTGACACAAATCACTCCACTCTTCTGTTTAATCAAAATGCCATAAAGAAAGCAGAGGCCTACATTCCACCTTCTTGATTCTGCAACAGGTTTTGACAAAAAAAGAAAAAAAAACATGATTCTATTTTCCAGCAGGACAACGGGGAGGGAAAAAAAAGAAAGAGACTCATAATTGATTGTTTTGGTGTCATGTTCTGCAGTCCAAAGACTGTGGAGGAGACTTCTGAGCAGGAACAACGATGTTCCGCCAAAGCAGAGGAATTCCTGAGATCCCAGATACACATGCCTGTGGGCGTAAATGTGTCAACGCCTGTTTTATGTGAGCGTATGTGTGTCACAGAAGAGGGTATTTATTTGTATTCGCCTGCAAGAAATTGTGTGTCTGTGTGTGTGTCTGTGTGTGTGTGTGTGTGTGTGTGTGTGTGCGTGTGAGCATAGCTGCTGCTGCTGATGTGGGTCATTACCTCTTCTTTCCCCCCAGGGGCCATGCAGCAGGAGAGGACAGAAGGGGAGANGGGGGGGGGATGCCATGGAGGGGTAGTGGAGGATGGGGGATGATAGGGGTGGGTGGGGGAGGAGGGTTATAGACAACGCTGCGGCCTTGTCTTCCCGTCACTCAACCCCAGCCCTGAAAGCATGCTGGGGGGGGAGGCTGGAGAGAGGTGGGCGGGGAGGAGGTGGGGATAAGGTGGAATACCATCAAAGTTTATGACCTGCACCAGAGGAGCACCTCGCTCTGTGATCAACCCCTTTTCCCCCAGAGGATGACATTCTTTTTTAATGTCGGCCTGCTTTCAAATGAAGCTTAAATGTCAGTTTTAACTTCGGATTGCCTCTGCGTCAGGCTGTGATTTGCCTCGTTTTCTCTGGGAATGAGCAGTACCCGAAGAAAAAGTGAGCGGTTTTATTTCAGTGTGTGAGTCAGCGAGGCGTACATTTAAAAGAAAAAAACAAAACAAAAGCAGCTTTTAAATTGCAACAATCAGCGGGCCTTCAGTACGTGCTCATCTGCAGATACAGCTGGTTTTGTCCTCTGTTTTGATGTGGATTATGTTTTAAGGTGGAGGGGTTTGGAAAAAATTAATTCTGCTTTTATTTTGAAGGACTGCTTCTAAAACTTATTCTTATTCATCGACTTTTCTTTCTTCTGTGAATTTGTTCACCATAAAACAAAGTTTGCCTCTTTTGCTCTGAACTGATGTTATGTCATCTAGATTAGGGGTTCCCAAAGCTGGGGTCGGGACCCCACTGTGTGTCGCAAAACATCAAGTTTAGGGTCCTTAGATTATTTCCAGGAATTAGATTAACTTTTAAAATGACTGCTAACATCCTGTTTTTGCCATAGTTATTACAAGAAATTAAAACTCTGGTTCTAAATGAATAAAACTAGTTGAATGCTTGTTGTCATCATGATATTCTGTTTTTGTCCTATAGTAGCAAATGAAAAAAGTCAGGACTACAATTCTCTGCCACTGTTAATTTATGGGTTGGAAGCTGAAAACTTTGGGAACCACTGATCTAAATTTGGCTTTAGGCCGAGAAATACTAGCAGGATAGTAAAAGTGAATGCACAATCCTGTTTAGTTTACCTTCTCTTTAAATACAAATTTTATTTCGTGTTGCTAGATGCTTTCTAGGGAATTTTGGGAACATTTAAAACAGCACGGGGAAAAAAATCCAACACAATAAACAAATAAATCACGAGTCCAAGGTTGCTGCACAGACACCGAGAAAGGCAAATAAAAAGAAAATTAAAAAAGGCAAAAAATATATATATTCCAAGAGAAGGTCGTATTTCTTGTCGTCTATTATTCGTTTTGCAGCTTTTACTTATTAGATTGGACATTTATCTAAAATTTATATCAGAGGCAGGTGAGAGCAACTCAACAATAACGTGAAAATCAAGCCTCTTAAAATGTACAGCATATTTCTTTGTATGAAGCAGAAAAAAGATATGTTTTTGTTTTATACTTCTGTTATATATTGTCCTTTTTCAGTTTCATTCCATGGACTTTCCTTCAAGTGATAACGTGTAAACTTTCTTTGTCTGCTCTGTGATTTTTCATGATTCTAAAAAAAAAATCCCTCATCTTACACATTTGCCTTGGGGTAAATTATTAGTATATGCTCCTATAGCGTTGACAATGGGAGGTGAGTTTTGTTGATTCGAGAAAAATGTTGCCGTAACCACCCTAATGGTGCTGTGTGCGTCCGGCAGACCTTGTCGGATGTCATTGGAGCATCGTTTCGTCTTAATATCAGCCTCATTATCACCTGCAGCCAGAGATGAAAGAATGATAATGTTGTGGTCTGTGTGTGCGCGCACGTGTGTGGGTGTTTAGCAGAATACAGTATCTCATTAACCAGAGGGCGGATTTTAATGAAACGCTCATTGGATGTACCTCTACTGATTACTTTTTCGGAGTCAAACTCGTCTAAAATGACACAAAACTATTTATATCTCAGTCAGTTTTACAGATAGTGAGCAAATGTTTGGTGTGGTAGTAGCTGAGAGTCACTCTCATCACGTGCTCCAAGTGCTAACCCATAATATCACATGAGATCGCTCATACCATCATCCACAAGGTTCGGTTCCTCTTAATGTTTTGCATGCTTGGTGATAATTTCACCACTGAAGGGGGAACCAGTGTCAGGGCAGGTCCTAAATTTTATTTTGCTCTCCAGCTCGTCACGCTTTGAGGCGGGTGGCGCGTGTTTTATTTAGATTTTCAAGCGTTTGATAAAAATGTCCTTCAACAACCTCACCCAAATGAGCTAAAACCCAAAAGTCCTGCAAGCCCTACAACAATTGTTCCCTCTCTTCTTGTAGGACCACTTCGCTCTGAGCTACTGTACTGGATTCAAGCACTGGAGCTCAGCCAAAGTACACACACACATACACACACACCTGACACACTCCTTCATCTGACCTGCCAATAGCAATAATATGTGTCCTTCACTTATCATTTTTCAGAATCTAAATCATCAATGCCCCCCTTCTCCCCCTCCAAACCCTGCATCAGAAGCTCATACATCCTGCAGAGCCCCCCGTCACCACCAGCACCAACACACACACACACAAACATATGACACACACACAACATGAAACACCCCGCTGTGCAGCAGCAGACTGAAAAGCACTGCATTCCTCATGACTTTTTTTTTTCTTCTTCTAATAAATGTGATCCCAGAATCCTGGAGGGAGACCAGCACTGTGCATTAAAATTCATGGGAAAAAAATGGCAATAAAATTTTTCTTTCTCTCCCTCTTCCTCCATTCTTCTCTCTTCCTCCCTTCTCTCGTTTTCATTCCCTCACTTGTCTGCTCAACACACACACGCACACACGCCACTAACACATACACATTTTTTTCATCACCAGTGTGCACTCCCGCTCTCGTTCAATCTCCCAACCCTCCCACTGGCTCGTCTTTCTCAGCATCCCCCCTGCCGTCCTTCATCCTTTATTCTCTTCCTCCTCCCTCCCTCCCCCTCTCTGCTTTTTTCTCCCTCTGTCTCTCTCTCTCTTCCTCTCTCATACACACATATATTCTCACACAAACACACACATACCCATCTATATTTTCCAACTCCACCTCTGGCAGGTTGTGATTTCCACTGTCAGAAATTGCTTTTTCAATATCTCTTTCTCTAATTATGAGCCCAGCTAAAGGGGTCGTGCCACCAGAATACCAATTTTTTCCACCATCTCTGCCTTCTTCTCCTGAATAATGCTCTTTTTTTCTAGAAAGCAACAAAATGCATATTCAATATATAGCCATGCAGGCATTGCATCATTATCACTACAGTGTTTCTGGTTCTGTTTGGCATTTGTTGTGTGTTTAGATGATTCCGGTGTTAATGCATAGACAATGTATCTCCGTGAAGATTAGGAAAATGTGAATTTTCTTAATGCATTACTCGGGTTTGTGGGGAGGGGAGGAAAAAAAAGGTGGGGAAACCACTGATTCTTGATACAGTAACCACACAGTCTTTCTCAATCACTCCATGGCACCCAGGAAAGGGTTAACCTCTCAGAGCGTCGCCTGATTGACAGGTGGAGGACTGGTGCCAGCCGCGCGGCCCAATCAGAAAGCGGTCACTGCGCCCCACGTGGGCCCTCCTCGACGCCCATTGGCGGATTTTTACCAGTGTTTACCGTGCTCCGAGTCCGAGCCCCACGTGGAGATTTCATTCAATTACGGAACAATTCTCCAGAACCTCCTCTTTAGGAAGAATGTTGGACGTTTCGTGCTATTAAAATAATAAAGAATTTAAAAAAAAAAAATGTCCCGTTTGTGCGGACGTGCTTTCAGCTACCTGCTCGCACCTGATAGCGAGGGTTTCCTTTCCAAATATCACCAAGCTATTTGAAGAACAAAAAAGAAAAAGCGTGTGCTGACTATCTTTCTGGGGCTGCTGAGTAACATTTGCAGAGCATAAAATGGGTATGAATTGACGTCTTCTAGCAGCAGTTTTTGGAGTCTCAGAGCTCGGAGGATGTGCTGAAGGTCCCCCCCACCCCCCACCCCTGATGGAGGATGGGAAGCGGGGGGGGGGGAGCAGTGAGGGGAGTATTGTGTGAAAAGAGTGCAGGCCAACGAGGGAGACAAAAGAGGCTGCGGCTGTATTGAGTGTGCTGGTGGTGTGTCCGTCTACGAAGCCACAAGCTAACCGCATCCCCCCCCCTCTTCTTCCTTCTCCTACTCCTCCTCTTTGGCCTTTATGCTACACACGGAGAGAGAGAGAGAGAGAGAGAGAAGAAAAAAAAACAGAAGAGGGAGATAATTCGCGACATTGAAATCTCTGGAAGCGAAGTTGAGGACTTGAGGAAGGAGAGCTGACCGGGTGGGTTTTTCTCCTCCGCGCTCCCCCGTCCTTCACTGCTCGTTCGAGGTGTGTGTGTGTGTGCGCGCGCGCGTCTGCGTGTGTGCGTGTTGTGTGTGTGTGCGGGGCGGTTGGAGAGATATATAACCCAGAACAAAGGAGTCTTGAGCAGGGGAAGGAGCGAGTCGAGACTAGCGTTGCCATTATCCCTGAAACCCGGCCAAATGCCTGTGTGAGCACGACGGCGGTGCCTCGGCTGCTCGTATTTCTCGACGAAGCTTTCCCCGTCCCCAGAAGGAAGGAAGGAAGGAAGGAAGGAAGGAAGGACAAAAACACGCACGGCAAGAGTTTGCGAGAGACACGCAGGAAGTCGGCGGCTACAATGTTTCCCCAGAACCGACCACCGGTAAGAAGGCTAGCTACTCTGCTCCACATTACAGCAGGTTATTGCCTCAGGCGTGTTTACCTTCCACTCCAGGTTGTTGTTTTTTTTAATTATTTTAAACCCGTTTACACCCACTGTGGAGTCATTTTTTCCCCCCTCGGTCTAATGTCTTCCTGAAAACTTCCTTGTCATAATACACATTTCTGTTTTGCATGTGAAGGCCACACTTGTGGGCTTTTTGTGAGGTAAAGTCCAACTTTGCTGCCCCACAAGGCTTTGTGTGTGACTCTCGTGTTCTCGGTGCCCACCACCACCACCAGGTCCGAAAACTTGGGAGCTTCCATCCACCTCCACACTATTGTGCAGTTGACCCAGATGATGAAGTGTGTGTGCTTGCTTGTTTGTTGTAAGAGAGGGGGTGGGAGTGAGTCTTCGTGTATTGTTGACACCCTCTCTTAAATGTCTGCTCAGCTCAGTTAACACTTTAAGAGGGGGGGGGACACACACACGTTGTTTTGCCTTTTGAACCATATTCATTGTGACCCCCCCCCAATCATTTATTGATTTTGTAGATTAAAACTGGATTTTTGCTGGGTTGGGAGCAAAATTTGGCCCCAATTTGCTGTAGGTGGAGAGCTTTTTGAGCAGACTCAAATACATAAACACTGGCCCTCAGACTGTGAGAAGTATCAATTAGGACCTGCTCATTTGCCTAACCCTCTTCTCCACCCCTCAGTCATGCCACGCTGCGCCCCACCCCCCCGGCAGTGTTTTGACATTCTTGCCACTGTATTGAAATCAGATTAGGCACATGGCGAAGCGGGGCGACTCAGGAAAAAGTCACGCTGTTTTGAATTTCTCTAAGTTTTCCGAGCATTTGCATAATGCCCGGACTGCTCCTCCAGTATGCACCTACTTTTGTTTGATAAGAAGATCCTGAGTCCCCCCCCCACCCACACACCACCTCCCCCTCTAACCAAACGCGCAGAAACATTACACGCGTGCACATACACACACCAACAGCTGTGTATGTACAGCTAAGTGCAGGAAGGCAGCACAGGAGGCAGACTGTGGCTCTGTGGTTTGCACTGTAAACCCAATCCCTCTCATCCAGCCTCTCCTCGCTGTGATCTTGTGAGAGCTCCAAAACCACATCTTAATGTATGGGCAGGCAACCCCCGGGGCGAGAGTGGCCGACTTGCGGCGGGCCATGGGGTTGGGACGCTGTGACCGTGCGTTTCGTTTCAGCTCGCCGCCTGAGATCTCGGCGAGGCACGCCAGTCGTTTCGGAGTCCCCCCCCCCCCCCCCCCCCCC